>NW_027411905.1:0-105055 GCF_047663935.1 Musca autumnalis
TTTTGTATTGGGAAAGTCATGTCCGGTGAACTTTTCTATGGAAAAAGTCATGCCCGGTGAACTTTTGTATTGGGAAAGTCATGCCCGGTGAACTTTTGTGTTGGGAAAGTCATGCCCGGTGAACCTTTGTATTGGGAAAGTCATGCCCGGTGAACTTTTGTATTGGGAAAGTCATGCCCGGCGAACTTTTGTATTGGGAAAGTCGTGCCCGGTGAACTTTTGTATTGGGAAAGTCATGCCCGGTGAACTTTTGTATTGGGAAAGTCATGCCCGGTGAAGTTTTGTATGGGAAAAGTCATGCCCGGTGATCTTTTGTACTGGGAAAGTCATGCCCGGGTGTTTTGCATGCCCGGTGAACTTTTGTACTGGGAAAGTCATGCCCGGTCAACTTTTGTATTGGGAAAGTCATGCCCGGTGAACTTTTGTATGGGAAAAGTCATGCCCGGTGATCTTTTGTACTGGGAAAGTCATGCCGGTGAACTTTTGTATGGGAAAAGTCATGCCCGGTGAACTTTTGTATTGGGAAAGTCATGCCCGGTGAACTTTTGTGTTGGGAAAGCCATGCCCGGTGAACTTTTGTATTGGGAAAGTCATGCCCGGTGAACTTTTGTATTGTGAAAGTCATGCCCGGTGAACTTTTGAATTGGGAAAGTCATGCCCGGTGAACTTTTGTATTGGGAAAGTCATGCCCGGTGAACTTTTGTATTGGGAAAGTCATGCCCGGTGAACTTTTGTATTGGGAAAGTCATGCCCAGTGAACTTTTGTATTGGGAAAGTCATGCCCGGTGAACTTTTGTATTGGGAAAGTCATGCCCGGTCAACTTTTGTATTGGGAAAGTCATCCCCGGTGAACTTTTGTATGGAAAAGTCATGCCCGGTGAACTTTTGTATGGGAAAAGTCATGCCCGGTGAACATTTGTATTGGGAAAGTCATGCCCGGTGAACTTTTGTATTGGGAAAGTCATGCCCGGTCAACTTTTGTATTGGGAAAGTCATGCCCGGTGATCTTTTGTACTGGGAAAGTCATGCCCGGTGAACTTTTGTATTGGGAAAGTCATGCCCGGTGAACTTTTGTATTGGGAAAGTCATGCCCGGTGAACTTTTGTATTGGGAAAGTCATGCCCGGTGAACTTTTGTATTGGGAAAGTCATGCCCGGTGAACTTTTGTATTGGGAAAGTCATGCCCGGTGAACTTTTGTATTGGGAAAGTCATGCCCGGTCAACTTTTGTATTGGGAAAGTCATGCCCGGTGAACTTTTGTATTGGGAAAGTCATGCCCGGTGAACTTTTGTACTGGGAAAGTCATGCCCGGTCAACTTTTGTACTGGGAAAGTCATGCCCGGCGAACTTTTGTACTGGGAAAGTCATGCCCGGTCAACTTTTGTATTGGGAAAGTCATGCCCGGTGATCTTTTGTACTGGGAAAGTCATGCCCGGTGAACTTTTGTATTGGGAAAGTCATGCCCGGTGAACTTTTGTACTGGGAAAGTCATGCCCGGTGAACTTTTGTATTGGGAAAGTCATGCCCGGTGAACTTTTGTACTGGGAAAGTCATGCCCGGTCAACTTTTGTATTGGGAAAGTCATGCCCGGTCAACTTTTGCATTGGGAAAGTCGTGCCGGTGAACTTTTGTATTGGGAAAGTCATGCCCGGTGAACTTTTGTATTGGGAAAGTCATGCCCGGTAAACTTTTGTATTGGGAAAGTCATGCCCGGTCAACTTTTGTATTGGGAAAGTCATGCCCGGCGAACATTTGTACTGGGAAAGTCATGCCCGGTGAACTTTTGTATTGGGAAAGTCATGCCCGGTGAACTTTTGTACTGGGAAAGTCATGCCCGGTGAACTTTTGTATTGGGAAAGTCATGCCCGGTGATCTTTTGTACTGGGAAAGTCATGCCCGGTGAACTTTTGTATTGGGAAAGTCATGCCCGGTGAACTTTTGTATTGGGAAAATCATGCCCGGTGAACTTTTGTATTGGGAAATTCATGCCCGGTGATCTTTTGTACTGGGAAAGTCATGCCCGGTGAACTTTTGTATGGGAAAAGTAATGCCCGGTGATCTTTTGTACTGGGAAAGTCATGCCCGGTGAACTTTTGTATGCGAAAAGTCATGCCCGGTGAACTTTTGTATGGGAAAAGTCATGCCCGGTCAACTTTTGTATTGGGAAAGTCATGCCCGGTGAACTTTTGTATTGGGAAAGTGTTGCCCGGTGAACTTTTGTATTGGGAAAGTCATGCCCGGTGAACTTTTGTATTGGGAAAGTCATGCCCGGTAAACTTTTGTATTGGGAAAGTTATCTCCGGTGAACTTTTGTATGGGAAAAGTCATCTCCGGTGAACTTTTGTATTGGGAAAGTCATCTCCGGTGAAAAGTCATGCCCGGTGAACTTTTGTATTGGGAAAGTCATGCCCGGTGACCTTTTGTACTGGGAAAGTCATGCCCGGTGAACTTTTGTATTGGGAAAGTCATGCCCGGTGAACTTTTGTACTGGGAAAGTCATGCCCGGTGAACTTTTGTATTGGGAAAGTCATGCCCGGTGAACTTTTGTATTGGGAAAGTCATGCCCGGTGAACTTTTGTATTGGGAAAGTCATGCCCGGTGAACTTTTGTACTGGGAAAGTCATGCCCGGTGAACTTTTGTATTGGGAAAGTCATGCCCGGTGAACTTTTGTATTGGGAAAGTCATGCCCGGTGAACTTTTGTATTGGGAAAGTCATGCCCGGTGAACTTTTGTATTGGGAAAGTCATGCCCGGTGAACTTTTGTATTGGGAAAGTCATGCCCGGTGACCTTTTGTACTGGGAAAGTCATGCCCGGTGAACTTTTGTATTGGGAAAGTCATGCCCGGTGATCTTTTGTACTGGGAAAGTCATGCCCGGTAAACTTTTGTATTGGGAAAGTCATGCCCGGTTAACTTTTGTATTGGGAAAGTCATGCCCGGTGAACATTTGTACTGGGAAAGTCATGCCCGGTCAACTTTTGTATTGGGAAAGTCATGCCCGGTGATCTTTTGTACTGGGAAAGACATGCCCGGTGAACTTTTGTATTGGGAAAGTCATGCCCGGTGAACTTTTGTATTGGGAAAGTCATGCCCGGTGAACTTTTGAATTGGGAAAGTCATGCCCGGTGATCTTTTGTATTGGAAAGTCATGCCCGGTGAACTTTTGTACTGGGAAAGTCATGCCCGGTGAACTTTTGTATTGGGAACTTTTGTATGGGAAAAGTCATGCCCGGTGATCTTTTGTACTGGGAAAGTCATGCCCGGTCAACTTTTGTATGGGAAAAGTCATGCCGGTGAACTTTTGTATTGGGAAAGTCATGCCCGGTCAACTTTTGTATTGGGAAAGTCATGCCCGGTGATCTTTTGTACTGGGAAAGTCATGCCCGGTGAACTTTTGTACTGGGAAAGTCATGCCCGGTGAACTTTTGTATTGGGAAAGTCATGCCCGGTGAACTTTTGTATTGGGAAAGTCATGCCCGGTCAACTTTTGTATTGGGAAAGTCATGCCCGGTCAACTTTTGTATTGGGAAAGTCATGCCCGGTGATCTTTTGTACTGGGAAAGTCATGCCCGGTGAACTTTTGTATGGGAAAAGTCATGCCCGGTCAACTTTTGTATTGGGAAAGTCATGCCCGGTCAACTTTTGTATTGGGAAAAGTCATGCCCGGTGATCTTTTGTACTGGGAAAGTCATGCCCGGTGAACTTTTGTATTGGGAAAGCCATGCCCGGTCAACTTTTGTACTGGGAAAGTCATGCCAGGTGAACTTTTGTACTGGGAAAGTCATGCCCGGTCAACTTTTGTATTGGGAAAGTCATGCCCGGTGAACTTTTGTATTGGGAAAGTCATGCCCGGTGAACTTTTGTACTGGGAAAGTCATGCCCGGTGAACTTTTGTATTGGGAAAGTCATGCCCGGTGAACTTTTGTACTGGGAAAGTCATGCCCGGTGAACTTTTGTATTGGGAAAGTCATGCCCGGTGATCTTTTGTACTGGGAAAGTCATGCCCGGTGAACTTTTGTATTGGGAAAGTCATGCCCGGTGAACTTTTGTATTGGGAAAAGTAATGCCCGGTGATCTTTTGTACTGGGAAAGTCATGCCCGGTGAACTTTTGTATGCGAAAAGTCATGCCCGGTGAACTTTTGTATGGGAAAAGTCATGCCCGGTCAACTTTTGTATTGGGAAAGTCATGCCCGGTGAACTTTTGTATTGGGAAAGTGTTGCCCGGTGAACTTTTGTATTGGGAAAGTCATGCCCGGTGAACTTTTGTATTGGGAAAGTCATGCCCGGTAAACTTTTGTATTGGGAAAGTCATCTCCGGTGAACTTTTGTATGGGAAAAGTCATCTCCGGTGAACTTTTGTATTGGGAAAGTCATCTCCGGTGAAAAGTCATGCCCGGTGAAATTTTGTATTGGGAAAGTCATGCCCGGTGAACTTTTGTATTGGGAAAGTCATCTCCGGTGAACTTTTCTATGGGAAAAGTCATGCCCGGTGAACTTTTGTATTGGGAAAGTCATGCCCGGTGAACTTTTGTATTGGAAAAGTCATCTCCGGTGAACTTTTCTATGGGAAAAGTCATCTCCGGTGAACTTTTGTATTGGGAAAGTCGTGCCCGGTGAACTTATGTATTGGGAAAGTCATCTCCGGTGAACTTTTGTATGGGAAAAGTCATCTCCGGAGAACTTTTGTATTGGGAAAGTCATCTCCGGTGAACTTTTGTATTGGGAAAGTCATGTCCGGTGAACTTTTCTATGGAAAAAGTCATGCCCGGTCAACTTTTGTATTAGGAAAGTCATGCCCGGTGATCTTTTGTACTGGGAAAGTCATGCCCGGTGAACTTTTGTATTGGGAAAGTCATGCCCGGTGAACTTTTGTATTGGGAAAGTCATGCCCGGTGAACTTTTGTACTGTGAAAGTCATGCCCGGTGAACTTTTGTACTGGGAAAGTCATGCCCGGTCAACTTTTGTATTGGGAAAGTCATGCCCGGTGAACTTTTGTATGGGAAAAGTCATGCCCGGTGATCTTTTGTACTGGGAAAGTCATGCCGGTGAACTTTTGTATGGGAAAAGTCATGCCCGGTGAACTTTTGTATTGGGAAAGTCATGCCCGGTGAACTTTTGTGTTGGGAAAGCCATGCCCGGTGAACTTTTGTATTGGGAAAGTCATGCCCGGTGAACTTTTGTATTGTGAAAGTCATGCCCGGTGAACTTTTGAATTGGGAAAGTCATGCCCGGTGAACTTTTGTATTGGGAAAGTCATGCCCGGTGAACTTTTGTATTGGGAAAGTCATGCCCGGTGAACTTTTGTATTGGGAAAGTCATGCCCAGTGAACTTTTGTATTGGGAAAGTCATGCCCGGTGAACTTTTGTATTGGGAAAGTCATGCCCGGTCAACTTTTGTATTGGGAAAGTCATCCCCGGTGAACTTTTGTATGGGAAAAGTCATGCCCGGTGAACTTTTGTATGGGAAAAGTCATGCCGGTGAACATTTGTATTGGGAAAGTCATGCCCGGTGAACTTTTGTATTGGGAAAGTCATGCCCGGTCAACTTTTGTATTGGGAAAGTCATGCCCGGTGATCTTTTGTACTGGGAAAGTCATGCCCGGTGAACTTTTGTATTGGGAAAGTCATGCCCGGTGAACTTTTGTATTGGGAAAGTCATGCCCGGTGAACTTTTGTATTGGGAAAGTCATGCCCGGTGAACTTTTGTATTGGGAAAGTCATGCCCGGTGAACTTTTGTATTGGGAAAGTCATGCCCGGTGAACTTTTGTATTGGGAAAGTCATGCCCGGTCAACTTTTGTATTGGGAAAGTCATGCCCGGTGAACTTTTGTATTGGGAAAGTCATGCCCGGTGAACTTTTGTACTGGGAAAGTCATGCCCGGTCAACTTTTGTACTGGGAAAGTCATGCCCGGCGAACTTTTGTACTGGGAAAGTCATGCCCGGTCAACTTTGTATTGGGAAAGTCATGCCCGGTGATCTTTTGTACTGGGAAAGTCATGCCGGTGAACTTTTGTATTGGGAAAGTCATGCCCGGTGAACTTTTGTACTGGGAAAGTCATGCCCGGTGAACTTTTGTATTGGGAAAGTCATGCCCGGTGAACTTTTGTACTGGGAAAGTCATGCCCGGTCAACTTTTGTATTGGGAAAGTCATGCCGGTCAACTTTTGCATTGGGAAAGTCGTGCCCGGTGAACTTTTGTATTGGGAAAGTCATGCCCGGTGAACTTTTGTATTGGGAAAGTCATGCCCGGTAAACTTTTGTATTGGGAAAGTCATGCCCGGTCAACTTTTGTATTGGGAAAGTCATGCCCGGCGAACATTTGTACTGGGAAAGTCATGCCCGGTGAACTTTTGTATTGGGAAAGTCATGCCCGGTGAACTTTTGTACTGGGAAAGTCATGCCCGGTGAACTTTTGTATTGGGAAAGTCATGCCCGGTGATCTTTTGTACTGGGAAAGTCATGCCCGGTGAACTTTTGTATTGGGAAAGTCATGCCCGGTGAACTTTTGTATTGGGAAAATCATGCCCGGTGAACTTTTGTATTGGGAAATTCATGCCCGGTGATCTTTTGTACTGGGAAAGTCATGCCCGGTGAACTTTTGTATGGGAAAAGTAATGCCCGGTGATCTTTTGTACTGGGAAAGTCATGCCCGGTGAACTTTTGTATGCGAAAAGTCATGCCCGGTGAACTTTTGTATGGGAAAAGTCATGCCCGGTCAACTTTTGTATTGGGAAAGTCATGCCCGGTGAACTTTTGTATTGGGAAAGTGTTGCCCGGTGAACTTTTGTATTGGGAAAGTCATGCCCGGTGAACTTTTGTATTGGGAAAGTCATGCCCGGTAAACTTTTGTATTGGGAAAGTTATCTCCGGTGAACTTTTGTATGGGAAAAGTCATCTCCGGTGAACTTTTGTATTGGGAAAGTCATCTCCGGTGAAAAGTCATGCCCGGTGAACTTTTGTATTGGGAAAGTCATGCCGGTGAACTTTTGTATTGGGAAAGTCATCTCCGGTGAACTTTTCTATGGGAAAAGTCATGCCCGGTGAACTTTTGTATTGGGAAAGTCATGCCCGGTGAACTTTTGTATTGGGAAAGTCATCTCCGGTGAACTTTTCTATGGGAAAAGTCATCTCCGGTGAACTTTTGTATTGGGAAAGTCGTGCCCGGTGAACTTATGTATTGGGAAAGTCATCTCCGGTGAACTTTTGTATGGGAAAAGTCATCTCCGGTGAACTTTTGTATTGGGAAAGTCATCTCCGGTGAACTTTTGTATTGGGAAAGTCATGTCCGGTGAACTTTTCTATGGAAAAAGTCATGCCCGGTGAACTTTTGTATTGGGAAAGTCATGCCCGGTGAACTTTTGTGTTGGGAAAGTCATGCCCGGTGAACCTTTGTATTGGGAAAGTCATGCCCGGTGAACTTTTGTATTGGGAAAGTCATGCCCGGTGAACTTTTGTATTGGGAAAGTCGTGCCCGGTGAACTTTTGTATTGGGAAAGTCATGCCCGGTGAACTTTTGTATTGGGAAAGTCATGCCCGGTGAAGTTTTGTATGGGAAAAGTCATGCCCGGTGATCTTTTGTACTGGGAAAGTCATGCCCGGTCAACTTTTGTATGGGAAAAGTGATGCCCGGTGAACTTTTGTATTGGGAAAGTCATGCCCGGTCAACTTTTGTATTAGGAAAGTCATGCCCGGTGATCTTTTTCACTGGGAAAGTCATGCCCGGTGAACTTTTGTATTGGGAAAGTCATGCCCGGTGAACTTTTGTATTGGGAAAGTCATGCCCGGTGAACTTTTGTACTGTGAAGGTCATGCCCGGTGAACTTTTGTACTGGGAAAGTCATGCCCGGTCAACTTTTGTATTGGGAAAGTCATGCCCGGTGAACTTTTGTATGGGAAAAGTCATGCCCGGTGATCTTTTGTACTGGGAAAGTCATGCCGGTGAACTTTTGTATGGGAAAAGTCATGCCCGGTGAACTTTTGTGTTGGGAAAGTCATGCCCGGTGAACTTTTGTGTTGGGAAAGCCATGCCCGGTGAACTTTTGTATTGGGAAAGTCATGCCCGGTGAACTTTTGTATTGTGAAAGTCATGCCCGGTGAACTTTTGTATTGGGAAAGTCATGCCCGGTGAACTTTTGTATTGGGAAAGTCATGCCCGGTGAACTTTTGTATTGGGAAAGTCATGCCCGGTGAACTTTTGTATTGGGAAAGTCATGCCCGGTGAACTTTTGTATTGGGAAAGTCATGCCCGGTGAACTTTTGTATTGGGAAAGTCATGCCCGGTCAACTTTTGTATTGGGAAAGTCATCCCCGGTGAACTTTTGTATGGGAAAAGTCATGCCCGGTGAACTTTTGTATGGGAAAAGTCATGCCCGGTGAACATTTGTATTGGGAAAGTCATGCCCGGTGAACTTTTGTATTGGGAAAGTCATGCCCGGTCAACTTTTGTATTGGGAAAGTCATGCCCGGTGATCTTTTGTACTGGGAAAGTCATGCCCGGTGAACTTTTGTATTGGGAAAGTCATGCCCGGTGAACTTTTGTATTGGGAAAGTCATGCCCGGTGAACTTTTGTATTGGGAAAGTCATGCCCGGTGAACTTTTGTATTGGGAAAGTCATGCCCGGTGAACTTTTGTATTGGGAAAGTCATGCCCGGTGAACTTTTGTATTGGGAAAGTCATGCCCGGTCAACTTTTGTATTGGGAAAGTCATGCCCGGTGAACTTTTGTATTGGGAAAGTCATGCCCGGTGAACTTTTGTACTAGGAAAGTCATGCCCGGTCAACTTTTGTACTGGGAAAGTCATGCCCGGTGAACTTTTGTACTGGGAAAGTCATGCCCGGTCAACTTTTGTATTGGGAAAGTCATGCCCGGTGATCTTTTGTACTGGGAAAGTCATGCCCGGTGAACTTTTGTATTGGGAAAGTCATGCCCGGTGAACTTTTGTACTGGGAAAGTCATGCCCGGTGAACTTTTGTATTGGGAAAGTCATGCCCGGTGAACTTTTGTACTGGGAAAGTCATGCCCGGTCAACTTTTGTATTGGGAAAGTCATGCCCGGTCAACTTTTGCATTGGGAAAGTCGTGCCCGGTGAACTTTTGTATTGGGAAAGTCATGCCCGGTGAACTTTTGTATTGGGAAAGTCATGCCCGGTAAACTTTTGTATTGGGAAAGTCATGCCCGGTCAACTTTTGTATTGGGAAAGTCATGCCCGGCGAACATTTGTACTGGGAAAGTCATGCCCGGTGAACTTTTGTATTGGGAAAGTCATGCCCGGTGAACTTTTGTATTGGGAAAGTCATGCCCGGTGAACTTTTGTATTGGGAAAGTCATGCCCGGTGAACTTTTGTATTAAGAAAGTCATGCCCGGTGAACTTTTTTATTGGGAAAGTCATGCCGGGTGAACTTTTGTATTGGGAAAGTCATGCCCGGTGAACTTTTGTATTGGGAAAGTCATGCCCGGTGACTTTTGTATTGGGAAAGTCATGCCCGGTGATCTTTTGTACTGGGAAAGTCAAGCCCGGTCAACTTTTGTATTGGGAAAGTCATGCCCGGTGATCTTTTGTATGGGAAAGTCATGCCCGGTGAACTTTTGTATGGGAAAAGTCATGCCCGGTGAACTTATGTACTGGGAATGTCATGCCCGGTGAACTTTTGTATGGGAAAAGTCATGCCCGGTGATCTTTTGTATGGGAAAAGTCATGCCCAGTCAACTTTTGTATTGGGAAAGTCATGCCCGGTCAACATTTGTATTGGGAAAGTCATGCCCGGTGAACATTTGTACTGGGAAAGTCATGCCCGGTCAACTTTTGTATTGGGAAAGACATGCGCGGTGAACTTTTGTATTGGGAAAGTCATGCCCGGTGAACTTTTGTATTGGGAAAGTCATGTCCGGTGAACTTTTGTATTGGGAAAGTCATGCCCGGTGAACTTTTGTATGGGAAAATCATGCCCGGTGAACTTTTGTTATTGGGAAAGTCATGCCCGGTGATCTTTTGTACTGGGAAAAGTCATACCCGTTGATCTTTTGTACTGGGAAAGTCATGCCCGGTGAACTTTTGTACTGGGAAAGTCATGCCCGGTCAACTTTTGTATTGGGAAAGTCATGCCCGGTGAACTTTTGTATTGGGAAAGTCATGCCCGGTGATCTTTTGTACTGGGAAAGTCATGCCCGGTGAACTTTTGTATTGGGAAAGTCATGCCCGGTGATCTTTTGTACTGGCAAAAGTCATGCCCGGTGATCTTTTGTACTGGGAAAGTCATGCCCGGTGAACTTTTGTATTGGGAAAGTCATGCTCGGTGAAATTTTGTATGGGAAAAGTCATGCCCGGTGAACTTTTGTATGGGAAAAGTCATGCCCGGTGAACTTTTGTACTGGGAATGTCATGCCCGGTCAACTTTTGTATGGGAAAAGTCATGCCCGGTGAACTTTTGTGTTGGGAAAGTCATGCCCGGTGAACTTTTGTATTGGGAAAGTCATGCCCGGTGAACTTTTGTATTGGGAAAGTCATGCCCGGTGATCTTTTGTACTGGGAAAGTCATGCCCGGTGAACTTTTGTATTGGGAAAGTCATGCCCGGTGAACTTTTGTACTGGGGAAGTCATGCCCGGTGAACTTTTGTATGGGAAAAGTCATGCCCGGTGAACTTTTGTATTGGGAAAGTCATGCCCGGTGAACTTTTGTATTGGGAAAGTCATGCCCGGTGAACTTTTGTACTGGGAAAGTCATGTCCGGTGAACTTTTGTACTGGGAAAGTCATGCCCGGTGAACTTTTGTATTGGGAAAGTCATGCCCGGTGAACTTTTGTATTGGGAAAGTCATGCCCGGTGAACTTTTGTACTGGGAAAGTCATGCCCGGTCAATTTTTGTATTGGGAAAGTCATGCCCGGTGAACTTTTGTATTGGGAAAGTCATGCCCGGTGAACTTTTGTATTGGGAAAGTCATGCCCGGTCAACTTTTGTATGGGAAAAGTCATGCCCGGTGAACTTTTGTATGGGAAAAGTCATGCCCGGTGAACTTTTGTATTGGGAAAGTCATGCCCAGTGAACTTTTGTATGGGAAAAGTCATGCCCGGTGATCTTTTGTACTGGGAAAGTCATGCCCGGTCAACTTTTGTATGGAAAAGTCATGCCCGGTGAACTTTTGTATTGGGAAAGTCATGCCCGGTGAACTTTTGTATTGGGAAAGTCATGCCCGGTGAACTTTTGTATTGGGAAAGTCATGCCCGGTGATCTTTTGTACTGGGAAAGTCATGCCCGGTGAACTTTTGTATTGGGAAAGTCATGCCCGGTGAACTTTTGTACTGGGAAAGTCATGCCCGGTGAACTTTTGTATGGGAAAAGTCATGCCCGGTGAACTTTTGTATTGGGAAAGTCATGCCCGGTGAACTTTTCTACTGGGAAAGTCATGCCCGGTGAACTTTTGTACTGGGAAAGTCATGCCCGGTGAACTTTTGTATTGGGAAAGTCATGCCCGGTGAACTTTTGTATTGGGAAAGTCATGCCCGGTGAACTTTTGTATTGGGAAAGTCATGCCCGGTGAACTTTTGTACTGGGAAAGTCATGCCCGGTGAACTTTTGTATGGGAAAAGTCATGCCCGGTGAACTTTTGTACTGGGAAAGTCATGCCCGGTGAACTTTTGTACTGGGAATGTCATGCCCGGTCAACTTTTGTATGGGAAAAGTCATGCCCGGTGAACTTTTGTGTTGGGAAAGTCATGCCCGGTGAACTTTTGTATTGGGAAAGTCATGCCCGGTGAACTTTTGTATTGGGAAAGTCATGCCCGGTGAACTTTTGTACTGGGAAAGTCATGCCCGGTGAACTTTTGTATTGGGAAAGTCATGCCCGGTGAACTTTTGTATTGGGAAAGTCATGCCCGGTGAACTTTTGTACTTGGAAAGTCATGCCCGGTCAACTTTTGTATTGGGAAAGTCATGCCCGGTGAACTTTTGTATTGGAAAGTCATGCCCGGTGAACTTTTGTACTGGGAAAGTCATGCCCGGTGAACTTTTGTATTGGGAAAGTCATGCCGGTGAACTTTTGTACTGGGAAAGTCATGCCCGGTCAACTTTTGTATTGGGAAAGTCATGCCCGGTCAACTTTTGCATTGGGAAAGTCGTGCCCGGTGAACTTTTGTATTGGGAAAGTCATGCCCGGTGAACTTTTGTATTGGGAAAGTCATGCCCGGTAAGCTTTTGTATTGGGAAAGTCATGCCCGGTCAATTTTTGTATTGGGAAAGTCATGCCCGGCGAACATTTGTACTGGGAAAGTCATGCCGGTGAACTTTTGTATTGGGAAAGTCATGCCCGGTGAACTTTTGTATTGGGAAAGTCATGCCCGGTGAACTTTTGTATTGGGAAAGTCATGCCCGGTGAACTTTTGTATTAAGAAAGTCATGCCCGGTGAACTTTTTTATTGGGAAAGTCATGCCGGGTGAACTTTTGTATTGGGAAAGTCATGCCCGGTGAACTTTTGTATTGGGAAAGTCATGCCCGGTGAACTTTTGTATTGGGAAAGTCATGCCCGGTGATCTTTTGTACTGGGAAAGTCAAGCCCGGTCAACTTTTGTATTGGGAAAGTCATGCCCGGTGATCTTTTGTATTGGGAAAGTCATGCCCGGTGAACTTTTGTATGGGAAAAGTCATGCCCGGTGAACTTATGTACTGGGAATGTCATGCCCGGTGAACTTTTGTATGGGAAAAGTCATGCCCGGTGATCTTTTGTATGGGAAAGTCATGCCCAGTCAACTTTTGTATTGGGAAAGTCATGCCCGGTCAACATTTGTATAGGGAAAGTCATGCCCGGTGAACATTAGTACTGGGAAAGTCATGCCCGGTCAACTTTTGTATTGGGAAAGTCATGCCCGGTGAACTTTTGTATTGGGAAAGTCATGCCCGGTGAACTTTTGTATTGGGAAAGTCATGTCCGGTGAACTTTTGTATTGGGAAAGTCATGCCCGGTGAACTTTTGTATGGGAAAATCATGCCCGGTGAACTTTTGTATTGGGAAAGTCATGCCCGGTGATCTTTTGTACTGGGAAAAGTCATACCCGTTGATCTTTTGTACTGGGAAAGTCATGCCCGGTGAACTTTTGTACTGGGAAAGTCATGCCCGGTCAACTTTTGTATTGGGAAAGTCATGCCCGGTGAACTTTTGTATTGGGGAAAGTCATGCCCGGTGATCTTTTGTACTGGGAAAGTCATGCCCGGTGAACTTTTGTATTGGGAAAGTCATGCCCGGTGATCTTTTGTACTGGGAAAAGTCATGCCCGGTGATCTTTTGTACTGGGAAAGTCATGCCCGGTGAACTTTTGTATTGGGAAAGTCATGCTCGGTGAACTTTTGTATGGGAAAAGTCATGCCCGGTGAACTTTTGTATGGGAAAAGTCATGCCCGGTGAACTTTTGTACTGGGAATGTCATGCCCGGTCAACTTTTGTATGGGAAAAGTCATGCCCGGTGAACTTTTGTGTTGGGAAAGTCATGCCCGGTGAACTTTTGTATTGGGAAAGTCATGCCCGGTGAACTTTTGTATTGGGAAAGTCATGCCCGGTGATCTTTTGTACTGGGAAAGTCATGCCCGGTGAACTTTTGTATTGGGAAAGTCATGCCCGGTGAACTTTTGTACTGGGAAAGTCATGCCCGGTGAACTTTTGTATGGGAAAAGTCATGCCCGGTGAACTTTTGTATTGGGAAAGTCATGCCCGGTGAACTTTTGTATTGGGAAAGTCATGCCCGGTGAACTTTGTACTGGGAAAGTCATGTCCGGTGAACTTTTGTACTGGGAAAGTCATGCCCGGTGAACTTTGTATTGGGAAAGTCATGCCCGGTGAACTTTTGTATTGGGAAAGTCATGCCCGGTGAACTTTTGTACTGGGAAAGTCATGCCCGGTCAATTTTGTATTGGGAAAGTCATGCCCGGTGAACTTTTGTATTGGGAAAGTCATGCCCGGTGAACTTTTGTATTGGGAAAGTCATGCCCGGTCAACTTTTGTATGGGAAAAGTCATGCCCGGTGAACTTTTGTATGGGAAAAGTCATGCCCGGTGAACTTTTGTATTGGGAAAGTCATGCCCAGTGAACTTTTGTATGGGAAAAGTCATGCCCGGTGATCTTTTGTACTGGGAAAGTCATGCCCGGTCAACTTTTGTATGGGAAAAGTCATGCCCGGTGAACTTTTGTATTGGGAAAGTCATGCCCGGTGAACTTTTGTATTGGGAAAGTCATGCCCGGTGAACTTTTGTATTGGGAAAGTCATGCCCGGTGATCTTTTGTACTGGGAAAGTCATGCCCGGTGAACTTTTGTATTGGAAAGTCATGCCCGGTGAACTTTTGTACTGGGAAAGTCATGCCCGGTGAACTTTTGTATGGGAAAAGTCATGCCCGGTGAACTTTTGTATTGGGAAAGTCATGCCCGGTGAACTTTTCTACTGGGAAAGTCATGCCCGGTGAACTTTTGTACTGGGAAAGTCATGCCCGGTGAACTTTTGTATTGGGAAAGTCATGCCCGGTGAACTTTTGTATTGGGAAAGTCATGCCCGGTGAACTTTTGTATTGGGAAAGTCATGCCCGGTGAACTTTTGTACTGGGAAAGTCATGCCCGGTGAACTTTTGTATGGGAAAAGTCATGCCCGGTGAACTTTTGTACTGGGAAAGTCATGCCCGGTGAACTTTTGTACTGGGAATGTCATGCCCGGTCAACTTTTGTATGGGAAAAGTCATGCCCGGTGAACTTTTGTGTTGGGAAAGTCATGCCCGGTGAACTTTTGTATTGGGAAAGTCATGCCCGGTGAACTTTTGTATTGGGAAAGTCATGCCCGGTGAACTTTTGTACTGGGAAAGTCATGCCCGGTGAACTTTTGTATTGGGAAAGTCATGCCCGGTGAACTTTTGTATTGGGAAAGTCATGCCCGGTGAACTTTTGTACTGGGAAAGTCATGCCCGGTCAACTTTTGTATTGGGAAAGTCATGCCCGGTGAACTTTTGTATTGGGAAAGTCATGCCCGGTGATCTTTTGTATGGGAAAAGTCATGCCCGGTGATCTTTTGTACTGGGAAAGTCATGCCCGGTGAACTTTTGTATTGGGAAAGTCATGCCCGGTGAACTTTTGTACTGGGAAAGTCATGCCCGGTGAACTTTTGTATTGGGAAAGTCATGCCCGGTGAACTTTTGTATTGGGAAAGTCATGCCCGGTGAACTTTTGTATTGGGAAAGTCATGCCCGGTGATCTTTTGTACTGGGAATGTCATGCCCGGTGAACTTTTGTATTGGGAAAGTCATGCCCGGTGAACTTTTGTATTGGGAAAGTCATGCCCGGTGAACTTTTGTACTGGGAAAGTCATGCCCGGTGAACTTTTGTATTGGGAAAGTCATGCCCGCTGAACTTTTGTATTGGAAAAGTCATGCCCGGTGATCTTTTGTACTGGGAAAGTCATGCCCGGTGAACTTTTGTATGGGGAAAGTCATGCCCGGTGATCTTTTGTACTGGGAAAGTCATGCCCGGTGAACTTTTGTATTGGGAAAGTCGTGCCCGGTGATCTTTTGTACTGGGAAAGTCATGCCCGGTGAACTTTTGTATGGGAAAAGTCATGCCCGGTGAACTTTTGTACTGGGAAAGTCATAACCGGTCAACTTTTGTATTGGGAAAGTCATGCCCGGTGAACTTTTGTACTGGGAAAGTCATGCCCGGTGAACTTTTGTATTGGGAAAGTCATGCCCGGTGATCTTTTGTACTGGGAAAGTCATGCCCGGTCAACTTTTATATTGGGAAAGTCATGCCCGGTGAACTTTTGTACTGGGAAAGTCATGCCCGGTGAACTTTTGTATTGGGAAAGACATGCCCGGTGAACTTTTGTATTGGGAAAGTCATGCCCGGTGAACTTTTGTATTGGGAAAGTCATGCCCGGTCAACTTTTGTATTGGGAAAGTCATGCCCGGTGAACTTTTGTATTGGGAAAGTCATGCCCGGTGAACTTTTGTATTGGGAAAGTCATGCCCGGTGAACTTTTGTATTGGGAAAGTCATGCCCGGTGAACTTTTGTATTGGGAAAGTCATGCCCGGTGAACTTTTGTATTGGTAAAGTCATGCCCGGTGAACTTTTGTATTGGGAAAGTCATGCCCGGTGAACTTTTGTATTGGGAAAGTCATGCCCGGTGAACTTTTGTATTGGGAAAGTCATGCCCGGTGAACTTTTGTATTGGGAAAGTCATGCCCGGTGAACTTTTGTATTGGGAAAGTCATGCCCGGTGAACTTTTGTACTGGGAAAGTCATGCCCGGTGAACTTTTGTATTGGGAAAGTCATGCCCGGTGAACTTTTGTACTGGGAAAGTCATGCCCGGTGAACTTTTGTACTGGGAAAGTCATGCCCGGTGAACTTTTGTATTGGGAAAGTCATGCCCGGTGATCTTTTGTACTGGGAAAGTCATGCCCGGTGAACTTTTGTATTGGGAAAGTCATGCCCGGTGATCTTTTGTATTGGGAAAGTCATGTCCGGTGAACTTTTGTACTGGGAAAGTCATGCCCGGTGAACTTTTGTACTGGGAAAGTCATGCCCGGTCAACTTTTGTATTGGGAAAGTCATGCCCGGTGATCTTTTGTACTGGGAAAGTCATGCCCGGTGAACTTTTGTACTGGGAAAGTCATGTCCGGTCAACTTTTGTATTGGGAAAGTCATGCCCGGTGATCTTTTGTACTGGGAAAGTCATGCCCGGTGAACTTTTGTATGGGAAAAGTCATGCCCGGTGAACTTTTGTATTGGGAAAGTCATGCCCGGTCAACTTTTGTATTGGGAAAGTCATGCCCGGTGATCTTTTGTACTGGGAAAGTCATGCCCGGTGAACTTTTGTATTGGGAAAGTCATGCCCGGTGAACTTTTGTATTGGGAAAGTCATGCCCGGTGAACTTTTGTATGGGAAAAGTCATGCCCGGTCAACTTTTGTATTGGGAAAGTCATGCCCGGTGATCTTTTGTATTGGGAAAGTCATGCCCGGTGATGTTTTGTATGGGAAAAGTCATGCCCGGTGAACTTTTGTATTGGGAAAGTCATGCCCGGTGAACATTTGTATGGGAAAAGTCATGCCCGGTGAACTTTTGTATGGGAAAAGTCATGCCCGGTGAACTTTTGTATTGGGAAAGTCATGCCCGGTGAACTTTTGTATTGGGAAAGTCATGCCCGGTGAACTTTTGTATTGGGAAAGTCATGCCCGGTGATCTTTTGTACTGGGAAAGTCATGCCCGGTGAACTTTTGTATTGGGAAAGTCATGCCCGGTAAACTTTTGTATTGGGAAAGTCATGCCCGGTGAACATTTGTACTGGGAAAGTCATGCCCGGTCAACTTTTGTATTGGGAAAGTCATGCCCGGCGATCTTTTGTACTGGGAAAGTCATGCCCGGTGAACTTTTGTATTGGGAAAGTCATGCCCGGTGAACTTTTGTATTGGGAAAGTCATGCCCGGTGAACATTTGTACTGGGAAAGTCATGCCCGGTGAACTTTTGTATTGGGAAAGTCATGCCCGGTGAACTTTTGTATTGGGAAAGTCATGCCCGTTGAACTTTTGTATTGGGAAAGTCATGCCCGGTGAACTTTTGTATTGGGAAAGTCATGCCCGGTGATCTTTTGTACTGGGAAAGTCATGCCCGGTGATCTTTTGTACTGGGAAAGTCATGCCCGGTGAACTTTTGTATTGGGAAAGTCATGCCCGGTGATCTTTTGTACTGGGAAAGTCATGCCCGGTGAACTTTTGTATTGGGAAAGTCATGCCCGGTGAACTTTTGTATTGGGAAAGTCATGCCCGTTGAACTTTTGTATTGGGAAAGTCATGCCCGGTGAACTTTTGTATTGGGAAAGTCATGCCCGGTGAACTTTTGTATTGGGAAAGTCATGCCCGGTGAACTTTTGTATTGGGAAAGTCATGCCCGGTGAACTTTTGTATTGGGAAAGTCATGCCCGGTGAACTTTTGTATGGGAAAAGTCATGCCCGGTGAACTTTTGTATTGGGAAAGTCATGCCCGGTGAACTTTTGTATTGGGAAAGTCATGCCCGGTGAACTTTTGTATTGGGAAAGTCATGCCCGGTGAACTTTTGTATTGGGAAAGTCATGCCCGGTGATCTTTTGTACTGGGAAAGTCATGCCCGGTGATCTTTTGTACTGGGAAAGTCATGCCCGGTGAACTTTTGTACTGGGAAAGTCATGCCCGGTGAACTTTTGTATTGGGAAAGTCATGCCCGGTGAACTTTTGTATTGGGAAAGTCATGCCCGGTGAACTTTTGTATTGGGAAAGTCATGCCCGGTGAACATTTGTACTGGGAAAGTCATGCCCGGTCAACTTTTGTATTGGGAAAGTCATGCCCGGTGATCTTTTGCACTGGGAAAGTCATGCCCGGTGAACTTTTGTATTGGGAAAGTCATGCCCGGTGAACTTTTGTATTGGGAAAGTCATGCCCGGTGAACTTTTGTATTGGGAAAGTCATGCCCGGTGAACTTTTGTATTGGGAAAGTCATGCCCGGTGAACTTTTGTATTGGGAAAGTCATGCCCGGTGAACTTTTGTATGGGAAAAGTCATGCCCGGTGAACTTTTGTATTGGGAAAGTCATGCCCGGTGAACTTTTGTATTGGGAAAGTCACGCCCGGTGATCTTTTGTACTGGGAAAGTCATGCCCGGTGAACTTTTGTATGGGAAAAGTCATGCCCGGTGAACTTTTGTATTGGGAAAGTCATGCCCGGTGATCTTTTGTATTGGGAAAGTCATGCCCGGTGAACTTTTGTATTGGGAAAGTCATGCCCGGTGAACTTTTGTATGGGAAAGTCATGCCCGGTGAACTTTTGTATTGGGAAAGTCATGCCCGGTGATCTTTTGTACTGGGAAAGTCATGCCCGGTGAACTTTTGTATTGGGAAAGTCATGCCCGGTGAACTTTTGTATGGGAAAAGTCATGCCCGGTGAACTTTTGTGTTGGGGAAAGTCATGCCCGGTGAACTTTTGTATTGGGAAAGTCATGCCCGGTGAACTTTTGTATTGGGAAAGTCATGAACGGTGAACTTTTGTATTGGGAAAGTCATGCCCGGTGATCTTTTGTATTGGGAAAGTCATGCCCGGTGAACTTTTGTATTGGGAAAGTCATGCCCGGTGAACTTTTGTATGGGAAAAGTCATGCCCGGTGAACTTTTGTATTGGGAAAGTCATGAACGGTGAACTTTTGTATTGGGAAAGTCATGCCCGGTGAACTTTTGTATGGGAAAAGTCATGCCCGGTGAACTTTTGTATTGGGAAAGTCATGCCCGGTGAACTTTTGTATTGGGAAAGTCATGCCCGGTCAACTTTTGTATTGGGAAGGTCATGCCCGGTGATCTTTTGTATTGGGAAAGTCATGCCCGGTGAACTTTTGTATTGGGAAAGTCATACCCGGTGATCTTTTGTACTGGGAAAGTCATGCCCGGTGAACTTTTGTATTGGGAAAGTCATGCCCGGTGATCTTTTGTACTGGGAAAGTCATGCCCGGTGAACTTTTGTATTGGGAAAGTCATGCCCGGTGAACTTTTGTATTGGGAAAGTCATGCCCGGTGAACATTTGTACTGGGAAAGTCATGCCCGGTCAACTTTTGTATTGGGAAAGTCATGCCCGGTGATCTTTTGTACTGGGAAAGTCATGCCCGGTGAACTTTTGTATTGGGAAAGTCATGCCCGGTGAAATTTTGTACTGGGAAAGTCATGCCCGGTGAACTTTTGTATTGGGAAAGTCATGCCCGGTCAACTTTTGTATTGGGAAAGTCATGCCCGGTGAACTTTTGTATGGGAAAAGTCATGCCCGGTGATCTTTTGTACTGGGAAAGTCATGCCCGGTCAACTTTTGTATGGGAAAAGTCATGCCTGGTGAACTTTTGTATTGGGAAAGTCATGCCCGGTCAACTTTTGTATTGGGAAAGTCATGCCCGGTGATCTTTTGTACTGGGAAAGTCATGCCCGGTGAACTTTTGTACTGGGAAAGTCATGCCCGGTGAACTTTTGTATTGGGAAAGTCATGCCCGGTGAACTTTTGTATTGGGAAAGTCATGCCCGGTGAACTTTTGTATTGGGAAAGTCATGCCCGGTCAACTTTTGTATTGGGAAAGTCATGCCCGGTGAACTTTTGTATTAGGAAAGTCATGCCCGGTGAACTTTTGTATTGGGAAAGTCATGAACGGTGAACTTTTGTATTGGGAAAGTCATGCCCGGTGATCTTTTGTATTGGGAAAGTCATGCCCGGTGAACTTTTGTATTGGGAAAGTCATGCCCGGTGAACTTTTGTATGGGAAAAGTCATGCCCGGTGAACTTTTGTATTGGGAAAGTCATGAACGGTGAACTTTTGTATTGGGAAAGTCATGCCCGGTGAACTTTTGTATGGGAAAAGTCATGCCCGGTGAACTTTTGTATTGGGAAAGTCATGCCCGGTGAACTTTTGTATTGGGAAAGTCATGCCCGGTCAACTTTTGTATTGGGAAGGTCATGCCCGGTGATCTTTTGTATTGGGAAAGTCATGCCCGGTGAACTTTTGTATTGGGAAAGTCATACCCGGTGATCTTTTGTACTGGGAAAGTCATGCCCGGTGAACTTTTGTATTTGGAAAGTCATGCCCGGTGATCTTTTGTACTGGGAAAGTCATGCCCGGTGAACTTTTGTATTGGGAAAGTCATGCCCGGTGAACTTTTGTATTGGGAAAGTCATGCCCGGTGAACATTTGTACTGGGAAAGTCATGCCCGGTCAACTTTTGTATTGGGAAAGTCATGCCCGGTGATCTTTTGTACTGGGAAAGTCATGCCCGGTGAACTTTTGTATTGGGAAAGTCATGCCCGGTGAACTTTTGTATTGGGAATGTCATGCCCGGTGAACTTTTGTATTGGGAAAGTCATGCCCGGTGATCTTTTGTATTGGGAAAGTTATGCCCGGTGAAATTTTGTACTGGGAAAGTCATGCCCGGTGAACTTTTGTATTTGGAAAGTCATGCCCGGTCAACTTTTGTATTGGGAAAGTCATGCCCGGTGAACTTTTGTATGGGAAAAGTCATGCCCGGTGATCTTTTGTACTGGGAAAGTCATGCCCAGTCAACTTTTGTATGGGAAAAGTCATGCCTGGTGAACTTTTGTATTGGGAAAGTCATGCCCGGTCAACTTTTGTATTGGGAAAGTCATGCCCGGTGATCTTTTGTACTGGGAAAGTCATGCCCGGTGAACTTTTGTACTGGGAAAGTCATGCCCGGTGAACTTTTGTATTGGGAAAGTCATGCCCGGTGAACTTTTGTATTGGGAAAGTCATGCCCGGTGAACTTTTGTATTGGGAAAGTCATGCCCGGTCAACTTTTGTATTGGGAAAGTCATGCCCGGTGAACTTTTGTATTAGGAAAGTCATGCCCGGTCAACTTTTGTATTGGGAAAGTCATGCCCGGTGATCTTTTGTACTGGGAAAGTCATGCCCGGTGAACTTTTGTATGGGAAAAGTCATGCCCGGTCAACTTTTGTATTGGGAAAGTCATGCCCGGTCAACTTTTGTATTGGGAAAGTCATGCCCGGTGATCTTTTGTACTGGGAAAGTCATGCCCGGTGAACTTTTGTATTGGGAAAGTCATGCCCGGTGAACTTTTGTATTGGGAAAGTCATGCCCGGTGAACTTTTGTATTGGGAAAGTCATGCCCGGTGATCTTTTGTATTGGGAAAGTCATGCCCGGTGAACTTTTGTACTGGGAAAGTCATGCCCGGTGAACTTTTGTATTGGGAAAGTCATGCCCGGTGAACTTTTGTATTGGGAAAGTCATGCCCGGTGAACTTTTGTATGGGAAAAGTCATGCCCGGTGATCTTTTGTACTGGGAAAGTCATGCCCGGTCAACTTTTGTATGGGAAAAGTCATGCCCGGTGAACTTTTGTATTGGGAAAGTCATGCCCGGTCAACTTTTGTATTGGGAAAGTCATGCCCGGTGATCTTTTGTACTGGGAAAGTCATGCCCGGTGAACTTTTGTACTGGGAAAGTCATGCCCGGTGAACTTTTGTATGGGAAAAGTCATGCCCGGTCAACTTTTGTATTGGGAAAGTCATGCCCGGTCAACTTTTGTATTGGGAAAGTCATGCCCGGTGATCTTTTGTACTGGGAAAGTCATGCCCGGTGAACTTTTGTATTGGGAAAGTCATGCCCGGTGAACTTTTGTATTGGGAAAGTCATGCCCGGTGAACTTTTGTATTGGGAAAGTCATGCCCGGTGATCTTTTGTATTGGGAAAGTCATGCCCGGTGAACTTTTGTACTGGGAAAGTCATGCCCGGTGAACTTTTGTATTGGGAAAGTCATGCCCGGTGAACTTTTGTATTGGGAAAGTCATGCCCGGTGAACTTTTGTATGGGAAAAGTCATGCCCGGTGATCTTTTGTACTGGGAAAGTCATGCCCGGTCAACTTTTGTATGGGAAAAGTCATGCCCGGTGAACTTTTGTATTGGGAAAGTCATGCCCGGTCAACTTTTGTATTGGGAAAGTCATGCCCGGTGATCTTTTGTACTGGGAAAGTCATGCCCGGTGAACTTTTGTACTGGGAAAGTCATGCCCGGTGAACTTTTGTATTGGGAAAGTCATGCCCGGTCAACTTTTGTATTGGGAAAGTCATGCCCGGTGAACTTTTGTATTGGGAAAGTCATGCCCGGTCAACTTTTGTATTGGGAAAGTCATGCCCGGTGATCTTTTGTACTGGGAAAGTCATGCCCGGTCAACTTTTGTATGGGAAAAGTCATGCCCGGTCAACTTTTGTATTGGGAAAGTCATGCCCGGTCAACTTTTGTACTGGGAAAGTCATGCCCGGTGATCTTTTGTACTGGGAAAGTCATGCCCGGTGAACTTTTGTATTGGGAAAGTCATGCCCGGTCAACTTTTGTATTGGGAAAGTCATGCCCGGTGAACTTTTGTATGGGAAAAGTCATGCCCGGTGATCTTTTGTACTGGGAAAGTCATGCCCGGTCAACTTTTGTATGGGAAAAGTCATGCCCGGTGAACTTTTGTATTGGGAAAGTCATGCCCGGTCAACTTTTGTATTGGGAAAGTCATGCCCGGTGATCTTTTGTACTGGGAAAGTCATGCCCGGTGAACTTTTGTACTGGGAAAGTCATGCCCGGTGAACTTTTGTATTGGGAAAGTCATGCCCGGTCAACTTTTGTATTGGGAAAGTCATGCCCGGTGAACTTTTGTATTGGGAAAGTCATGCCCGGTCAACTTTTGTATTGGGAAAGTCATGCCCGGTGAACATTTGTACTGGGAAAGTCATGCCCGGTCAACTTTTGTATTGGGAAAGTCATGCCCGGTGATCTTTTGTACTGGGAAAGTCATGCCCGGTGAACTTTTGTATTGGGAAAGTCATGCCCGGTGAACTTTTGTATTGGGAAAGTCATGCCCGGTGAACTTTTGTATTGGGAAAGTCATGCCCGGTCAACTTTTGTATTGGGAAAGTCATGCCCGGTGAACTTTTGTATTGGGAAAGTCATGCCCGGTGAACATTTGTACTGGGAAAGTCATGCCCGGTCAACTTTTGTATTGGGAAAGTCATGCCCGGTGATCTTTTGTACTGGGAAGGTCATGCCCGGTGAACTTTTGTATTGGGAAAGTCATGCCCGGTGAACTTTTGTATTGGGAAAGTCATGCCCGGTGAACTTTTGTATTGGGAAAGTCATGCCCGGTGATCTTTTGTACTGGGAAAGTCATGTCCGGTGAACTTTTGTATTGGGAAAGTCATGCCCGGTGAACTTTTGTATTGGGAAAGTCATGCCCGGTGAACTTTTGTATTGGGAAAGTCATGCCCGGTGAACTTTTGTATTGGGAAAGTCATGCCCGGTGATCTTTTGCACTGGGAAAGTCATGCCCGGTGAACTTTTGTATTGGGAAAGTCATGCCCGGTGAACTTTTGTATTGGGAAAGTCATGCCCGGTGATCTTTTGTACTGGGAAAGTCATGTCCGGTGAACTTTTGCATTGGGAAAGTCATGCCCGGTGAACTTTTGTATTGGAAAGTCATGCCCGGTGAACTTTTGTATTGGGAAAGTCATGCCCGGTGAGCTTTTGTATTGGGAAAGTCATGCCCGGTGATCTTTTGCACTGGGAAAGTCATGCCCGGTGAACTTTTGTATTGGGAAAGTCATGCCCGGTGAACTTTTGTACTGGGAAAGTCATGCCCGGTGAACTTTTGTATGGGAAAAGTCAAGCCCGGTGATCTTTTGTACTGGGAAAGTCATGCCCGGTGAACTTTTGTATTGGGAAAGTCATGCCCGGTGATCTTTTGTACTGGGAAAGTCATGCCCCGTGAACTTTTGTATTGGGAAAGTCATGCCCGGTGAACTTTTGTATTGGGAAAGTCATGCCCGGTGAACATTTGTACTGGGAAAGTCATGCCCGGTCAACTTTTGTATTGGGAAAGGCATGCCCGGTGAACTTTTGTATTGGGAAAGTCATGCCCGGTGATCTTTTGTACTGGGAAAGTCATGCCCGGTGAACTTTTGTATGGGAAAAGTCATGCCCGGTGATCTTTTGTACTGGAAAAGTCATGCCCGGTGAACTTTTGTATGGGAAAAGTCATGCCCGGTGAACTTTTGTATGGGAAAAGTCATGCCCGGTGAACTTTTGTATCGGGAAAGTCATGCCCGTTGAACTTTTGTATTGGGAAAGTCATGCCCGGTGAACTTTTGTACTGGGAAAGTCATGCCCGGTGAACTTTTGTATTGGGAAAGTCATGCCCGGTGAACTTTTGTATTGGGAAAGTCATGCCCGGTGAACTTTTGTATTGGGAAAGTCATGCCCGGTGAACTTTTGTATTGGGAAAGTCATGCCCGGTCAACTTTTGTATGGGAAAAGTCATGCCCGGTGAACTTTTGTATTGGGAAAGTCATGCCCGGTCAACTTTTGTATTAGGAAAGTCATGCCCGGTGAACTTTTGTATTGGGAAAGCCATGCCCGGTGAACTTTTGTACTGGGAAAGTCATGCCCGGTGAACTTTTGTATTGGGAAAGTCATGCCCGGTGAACTTTTGTATTGGGAAAGTCATGCCCGGTGAACTTTTGTATTGGGAAAGTCATGCCCGGTGAACTTTTGTACTGGGAAAGTCATGCCCGGTGAACTTTTGTATGGGAAAAGTCATGCCCGGTGAACTTTTGTATTGGGAAAGTCATGCCCGGTGAACTTTTGTATTGGGAAAGTCATGCCCGGTGAACTTTTGTACTGGGAAAGTCATGCCCGGTGAACTTTTGTATTGGGAAAGTCATGCCCGGTGAACTTTTGTATTGGGAAAGTCATGCCCGGTGAACTTTTGTATTGGGAAAGTCATGCCCGGTCAACTTTTGTATTAGGAAAGTCATGCCCGGTGAACTTTTGTACTGGAAAAGTCATGCCCGGTGAACTTTTGTATTGGGAAAGTCATGCCCGGTGAACTTTTGTATTGGGAAAGTCATGCCCGGTGAACTTTTGTATTGGGAAAGTCATGCCCGGTGAACTTTTGTATTGGGAAAGTCATGCCCGGTGATCTTTTGTACTGGGAAAGTCATGCCCGGTGAACTTTTGTATTGGGAAAGTCATGCCCGGTGATCTTTTGTATTGGGAAAGTCATGCCCGGTGAACTTTTGTATTGGGAAAGTCATGCCCGGTGAACTTTTGTATTGGGAAAGTCATGCCCGGTGAACTTTTGTATTGGGAAAGTCATGCCCGGTGAACTTTTGTACTGGGAAAGTCATGCCTGGTGAACTTTTGTATTGGGAAAGTCATGCCCGGTGAACTTTTGTATTGGGAAAGTCATGCCCGGTGAACATTTGTATTGGGAAAGTCATGCCCGGTGATCTTTTGTACTGGGAAAGTCATGCCCGGTGAACTTTTGTATGGGAATAGTCATGCCCCGTGAACTTTTGTATTGGGAAAGTCATGCCCGGTGAACTTTTGTATGGGAATAGTCATGCCCCGTGAACTTTTGTATTGGGAAAGTCATGCCCGGTGAACTTTTGTATGGGAAAAGTCATGCCCGGTGAACTTTTGTATTGGGAAAGTCATGCCCGGTCAGCTTTTGTATTGGGAAAGTCATGCCCGGTGAACTTTTGTATGGGAAAAGTCATGCCCGGTGAACTTTTGTATTGGGAAAGTCATGCCCGGTGAACTTTTGTATTGGGAAAGTCATGCCCGGTGAACTTTTGTATTGGGAAAGTCATGCCCGGTCAACTTTTGTATTGGGAAAGTCATGCCCGGTGAACTTTTGTATTGGGAAAGTCATGCCCGGTGATCTTTTGTACTGGGAAAGTCATGCCCGGTGAACTTTTGTATTGGGAAAGTCATGCCCGGTGAACTTTTGTATTGGGAAAGTCATGCCCGGTGAACTTTTGTATTGGGAAAGTCATGCCCGGTGAACTTTTGTATTGGGAAAGTCATGCCCGGTGAACTTTTGTATTGGGAAAGTCATGCCCGGTGAACTTTTGTATTGGGAAAGTCATGCCCGGTGAACTTTTGTATTGGGAAAGTCATGCCCGGTGAACTTTTGTATTGGGAAAGTCATGCCCGGTGAACTTTTGTATGGGGAAAAGTCATGCCCGGTGAACTTTTGTATTGGGAAAGTCATGCCCGGTGAACTTTTGTATTGGGAAAGTCATGCCCGGTGAACTTTTGTACTGGGAAAGTCATGCCCGGTGAACTTTTGTATTGGGAAAGTCATGCCCGGTGAACTTTTGTATTGGGAAAGTCATGCCCGGTGAACTTTTGTATTGGGAAAGTCATGCCCGGTGATCTTTTGTACTGGGAAAGTCATGCCCGGTGAACTTTTGTATTGGGAAAGTCATGCCCGGTGAACTTTTGTATTGGGAAAGTCATGCCCGGTGAACATTTGTACTGGGAAAGTCATGCCCGGTCAACTTTTGTATTGGGAAAGTCATGCCCGGTGATCTTTTGTACTGGGAAAGTCATGCCCGGTGAACTTTTGTATTGGGAAAGTCATGCCCGGTGAACTTTTGTATTGGGAAAGTCATGCCCGGTGAACATTTGTACTGGGAAAGTCATGCCCGGTCAACTTTTGTATTGGGAAAGTCATGCCCGGTGATCTTTTGTACTGGGAAAGTCATGCGCGGTGATCTTTTGTATTGGGAAAGTCATGCCCGGTCAACTTTTGTATGGGAAAAGTCATGCCTGGTGAACTTTTGTATTGGGAAAGTCATGCCCGGTGAACTTTTGCATGGAAAAAGTCATGCCCGGTGAACTTTTGTATGGGAAAAGTCATGCCCGGTGAACTTTTGTATTGGGAAAGTCATGCCCGGTGAACTTTTGTATTGGGAAAGTCATGCCCGGTGATCTTTTGTACTGGGAAAGTCATGCCCGGTGAACTTTTGTATGGGAAAAGTCATGCCCGGTGATCTTTTGTACTGGGAAAGTCATGCCCGGTGAACTTTTGTATGGGAAAAGGCATGCCCGGTGAACTTTTGTATGGGAAAAGTCATGCCCGGTGAACTTTTGTATTGGGAAAGTCATGCCCGGTGAACTTTTGTATTGGGAAAGTCATGCCCGGTGAACTTTTGTATTTGGAAAATCATGTCCGGTGAACATTTGTATTGGGAAAGTCATGCCCGGTGAACTTTTGTATTGGGAAAGTCATGCCCGGTCAACTTTTGTATTGGGAAAGTCATGCCCGGTGATCTTTTGTACTGGGAAAGTCATGCCCGGTGAACTTTTGTATTGGGAAAATCATGCCCGGTGAACTTTTGTATTGGGAAAGTCATGCCCGGTGAACATTTGTACTGGGAAAGTCATGCCCGGTCAACTTTTGTATTGGGAAAGTCATGCCCGGTGATCTTTTGTACTGGGAAAGTCATGCCCGGTGAACTTTTGTATTGGGAAATTCATGCCCGGTGAACTTTTATATGGGAAAAGTCATGCCCGGTGTACTTTTGTATTGGGAAAGTCATGCCCGGTGATCTTTTGTACTGGGAAAGTCATGCCCGGTGAACTTTTGTATTGGGAAAGTCATGATCTGTGAACTTTTGTATTGGGAAAGTCATGCCCGGTGAACATTTGTACTGGGAAAGTCATGCCCGGTCAACTTTTGTATTGGGAAAGTCATGCCCGGTGATCTTTTGTACTGGGAAAGTCATGCCCGGTCAACTTTTGTATTGGGAAAGTCATGCCCGGTGAACTTTTGTATGGGAAAAGTCATGCCCGGTGAACTTTTGTATTGGGAAAGTCATGCCCGGTGAACTTTTGTATTGGGAAAGTCATGCCCGGTGAACTTTTGTATTGGGAAAGTCATGCCCGGTGATCTTTTGTATTGGGAAAGTCATGCCCGGTGAACATTTGTACTGGGAAAGTCATGCCCGGTCAACTTTTGTATTGGGAAAGTCATGCCCGGTGATCTTTTGTACTGGGAAAGTCATGCCCGGTCAACTTTTGTATTGGGAAAGTCATGCCCGGTGAACTTTTGTATGGGAAAAGTCATGCCCGGTGAACTTTTGTATTGGGAAAGTCATGCCCGGTGAACTTTTGTATTGGGAAAGTCATGCCCGGTGAACTTTTGTATTGGGAAAGTCATGCCCGGTGATCTTTTGTACTGGGAAAGTCATGCCCGGTGAACTTTTGTATTGGGAAAGTCATGCCCGGTGAACTTTTGTTTTGGGAAAGTCATGCCCGGTGAACATTTGTACTGGGAAAGTCATGCCCGGTCAACTTTTGTATTGGGAAAGTCATGCCCGGTGATCTTTTGTACTGGGAAAGTCATGCCCGGTGAACTTTTGTATTGGGAAAGTCATGCCCGGTGAACTTTTGTATTGGGAAAGTCATGCCCGGTGAACATTTGTACTGGGAAAGTCATGCCCGGTCAACTTTTGTATTGGGAAAGTCATGCCCGGTGATCTTTTGTACTGGGAAAGTCATGCCCGGTGAACTTTTGTATTGGGAAAGTCATGCCCGGTGATCTTATGTACTGGGAAAGTCATGCCCGGTGAACTTTTGTATTGGGAAAGTCATGCCCGGTGAACTTTTGTATTGGGAAAGTCATGCCCGGTGAACTTTTGTATTGGGAAAGTCATGCCCGGTGAACTTTTGTATTAGGAAAGTCATGCCCGGTGAACTTTTGTACTGGGAAAGTCATGCCCGGTGATCTTTTGTACTGGGAAAGTCATGCCCGGTGAACTTTTGTATTGGGAAAGTCATGCCCGGTGAACTTTTGTATTGGGAAAGTCATGCCCGGTGAACATTTGTACTGGGAAAGTCATGCCGGGTCAACTTTTGTATTGGGAAAGTCATGCCCGGTGATCTTTTGTACTGGGAAAGTCATGCCCGGTGAACTTTTGTATTGGGAAAGTCATGGCCGGTGAACTTTTGTATTGGGAAAGTCATGCCCGGTGAACATTTGTACTGGGAAAGTCATGCCCGGTCAAATTTTGTATTGGGAAATTCATGCCCGGTGATCTTTTGTACTGGGAAAGTCATGCCCGGTGAACTTTTGTATTGGGAAAGTCATGCCCGGTGAACTTTTGTATTGGGAAAGTCATGCCCGGTGAACATTTGTACTGGGAAAGTCATGCCCGGTCAACTTTTGTATTGGGGAAGTCATGCCCGGTGATCTTTTGTACTAGGAAAGTCATGCCCGGTGAACTTTTGTATTGGGAAAGTCATGCCCGGTGAACTTTTGTACTGGGAAAGTCATGCCCGGTGAACTTTTGTATGGGAAAAGTCATGCCCGGTGATCTTTTGTACTGGAAAAGTCATGCCCGGTGATCTTTTGTATTGGGAAAGTCATGCCCGGTGATCTTTTGTATTGGGAAAGTCATGCCCGGTCAACTTTTGTATTGGGAAAGTCATGCCCGGTGATCTTTTGTACTGGGAAAGTCATGCCCGGTGAACTTTTGTATTGGGAAAGTCATGCCCGGTGAACTTTTGTATTGGGAAAGTCATGCCCGGTGAACATTTGTACTGGGAAAGTCATGCCCGGTCAACTTTTGTATTGGGAAAGTCATGCCCGGTGATCTTTTGTACTGGGAAAGTCATGCCCGGTCAACTTTTGTATTGGGAAAGTCATGCCCGGTGATCTTTTGTACTGGGAAAGTCTTGGCCGGTGAACTTTTGTATTGGGAAAGTCATGCCCGGTGAACTTTTGTATTGGGAAAGTCATGCCCGGTGAACTTTTGTATTGGGAAAGTCATGCCCGGTGAACTTTTGTGTTGGGAAACCCATGCCCGGTCAACTTTTGTATGGGAAAATAATGCCCGGTGAACTTTTGTATGGGAAAAGTCATGCCCGGTGATCTTTTGTACTGGGAAAGTCATGCCCGGTGAACTTTTGTATTGGGAAAGTCATGCCCGGTGAACTTTTGTATTGGGAAAGTCATGCCCGGTGAACATTTGTACTGGGAAAGTCATGCCCGGTCAACTTTTGTATTGGGAAAGTCATGCCCGGTGAATTTTTGTACTGGGAAAGTCATGCCCGGTGAACTTTTGTATTGGGAAAGTCATGCCCGGTGAACTTTTGTATTGGGAAAGTCATGCCCGGTCAACTTTTGTATTGGGAAAGTCATGCCCGGTGATCTTTTGTACTGGGAAAGTCATGCCCGGTGAACTTTTGTATTGGGAAAGTCATGCCCGGTGAACTTTTGTATTGGGAAAGTCATGCCCGGTGAACTTTTGTACTGGGAAAGTCATGCCCGGTGATCTTTTGTACTGGGAAAGTCATGCCCGGTGAACTTTTGTATTGGGAAAGTCATGCCCGGTGAACTTTTGTATTGGGAAAGTCATGCCCGGTGAACATTTGTACTGGGAAAGTCATGCCGGGTCAACTTTTGTATTGGGAAAGTCATGCCCGGTGATCTTTTGTACTGGGAAAGTCATGCCCGGTGAACTTTTGTATTGGGAAAGTCATGGCCGGTGAACTTTTGTATTGGGAAAGTCATGCCCGGTGAACATTTGTACTGGGAAAGTCATGCCCGGTCAAATTTTGTATTGGGAAATTCATGCCCGGTGATCTTTTGTACTGGGAAAGTCATGCCCGGTGAACTTTTGTATTGGGAAAGTCATGCCCGGTGAACTTTTGTATTGGGAAAGTCATGCCCGGTGAACATTTGTACTGGGAAAGTCATGCCCGGTCAACTTTTGTATTGGGGAAGTCATGCCCGGTGATCTTTTGTACTAGGAAAGTCATGCCCGGTGAACTTTTGTATTGGGAAAGTCATGCCCGGTGAACTTTTGTACTGGGAAAGTCATGCCCGGTGAACTTTTGTATGGGAAAAGTCATGCCCGGTGATCTTTTGTACTGGAAAAGTCATGCCCGGTGAACTTTTGTATTGGGAAAGTCATGCCCGGTGATCTTTTGTATTGGGAAAGTCATGCCCGGTCAACTTTTGTATTGGGAAAGTCATGCCCGGTGATCTTTTGTACTGGGAAAGTCATGCCCGGTGAACTTTTGTATTGGGAAAGTCATGCCCGGTGAACTTTTGTATTGGGAAAGTCATGCCCGGTGAACATTTGTACTGGGAAAGTCATGCCCGGTCAACTTTTGTATTGGGAAAGTCATGCCCGGTGATCTTTTGTACTGGGAAAGTCATGCCCGGTCAACTTTTGTATTGGGAAAGTCATGCCCGGTGATCTTTTGTACTGGGAAAGTCTTGGCCGGTGAACTTTTGTATTGGGAAAGTCATGCCCGGTGAACTTTTGTATTGGGAAAGTCATGCCCGGTGAACTTTTGTATTGGGAAAGTCATGCCCGGTGAACTTTTGTGTTGGGAAACCCATGCCCGGTCAACTTTTGTATGGGAAAATAATGCCCGGTGAACTTTTGTATGGGAAAAGTCATGCCCGGTGATCTTTTGTACTGGGAAAGTCATGCCCGGTGAACTTTTGTATTGGGAAAGTCATGCCCGGTGAACTTTTGTATTGGGAAAGTCATGCCCGGTGAACATTTGTACTGGGAAAGTCATGCCCGGTCAACTTTTGTATTGGGAAAGTCATGCCCGGTGAATTTTTGTACTGGGAAAGTCATGCCCGGTGAACTTTTGTATTGGGAAAGTCATGCCCGGTGAACTTTTGTATTGGGAAAGTCATGCCCGGTCAACTTTTGTATTGGGAAAGTCATGCCCGGTGATCTTTTGTACTGGGAAAGTCATGCCCGGTGAACTTTTGTATTGGGAAAGTCATGCCCGGTGAACTTTTGTATTGGGAAAGTCATGCCCGGTGAACTTTTGTATTGGGAAAGTCATGGTGAACTTTTGTACTGGGAAAGTCATGCCCGGTCAACTTTTGTATTGGGAAAGTCATGCCCGGTGATCTTTTGTACTGGGAAAGTCATGCCCGGTGAACTTTTGTATTGGGAAAGTCATGCCCGGTGAACTTTTGTATTGGGAAAGTCATGCCCGGTGAACTTTTGTACTGGGAAAGTCTTGCCCGGTGAACTTTTGTATTGGGAAAGTCATGCCCGGTCAACTTTTGTATTGGGAAATTCATGCCCGGTGAACTTTTGTATGGGAAAAGTCATGCCCGGTGAACTTTTGTATTGGGAAAGTCATGCCCGGTGAACTTTTGTATTGGGAAAGTCATGCCCGGTGAACTTTTGTATTGGGAAAGTCATGCCCGGTGAACTTTTGTATTGGGAAAGTCATGCCCGGTGAACTTTTGTACTGGGAAAGTCATGCCCGGTGAACTTTTGTATTGGGAAAGTCATGCCCGGTCAACTTTTGTATTAGGAAAGTCATGCCCGGTCAACTTTTGTATTGGGAAAGTCATGCCCGGTGAACTTTTGTACTGGGAAAGTCATGCCCGGTGAACTTTTGTATTGGGAAAGTCATGCCCGGTGAACTTTTGTATTGGGAAAGTCATGCCCGGTGAACTTTTGTATTGGGAAAGTCATGCCCGGTGAACTTTTGTACTGAGAAAGTCATGCCCGGTGAAGTCATGCCCGGTGATCTTTTGTACTGGGAAAGTCATGCCCGGTGAACTTTTGTATTGGGAAAGTCATGCTTGGTGAACTTTTGTATTGGGAAAGTCATGCCCGGTGAACTTTTGTATTGGGAAAGTCATGCCCGGTCAACTTTTGCATTGGGAAAGTCATGCCCGGTGAACTTTTGTATTGGGAAAGTCATGCCCGGTGAACTTTTGTATTGGGATAGTCATGCCCGGTGAAGTTTTGTATTGGGAAAGTCATGCCCGGTGAACTTTTGTATTGGGAAAGTCATGCCCGGTGAACTTTTGTACTGGGAAAGTCATGCCCGGTGAACTTTTGTATTGGGAAAGTCATGCCCGGTGAACTTTTGTATTGGGAAAGTCATGCCCGGTGAACTTTTGTACTGGGAAAGTCATGCCCGGTGAACTTTTGTACTGTGAAAGTCATGCCCGGTCAACTTTTGTATTGGGAAAGTCATGCCCGGTGATCTTTGGTACTGGGAAAGTCATGCCCGGTCAACTTTTGTATTGGGAAAGTCATGCCCGGTGAACTTTTGTATTGGGAAAGTCATGCCCGGTGAACTTTTGTATGGGAAAATCATGCCCGGTGAACTTTTGTATTGGGAAAGTCATGCCCGGTGATCTTTTGTATTGGGAAAGGCATGCCCGGTGAACTTTTGTATTGGGAAAGTCATGCTCGGTGAACTTTTGTATGGGAAAAGTCATGCCCGGTGAACTTTTGTATTGGGAAAGTCATGCCCGGAGAACTTTTGTATTGGGAAAGTCATGCCCGTTGAACTTTTGTATTGGGAAAGTCATGCCCGGTGAACTTTTGTATTGGGAAAGTCATGCCCGGTGAACTTTTGTATTGGGAAAGTCATGCCCGGTGATCTTTTGTACTGGGAAAGTCATGCCCGTTGAACTTTTGTATGGGAAAAGTCATGCCCGGTGAACTTTTGTATTGGGAAAGTCATGCCCGGTGAACTTTTGTATTGGGAAAGTCATGCCCGGTCAACTTTTGTATTGGGAAAGTCATGCCCGGTGATCTTTTGTACTGGGAAAGTCATGCCCGGTGAACTTTTGTACTGGGAAAGTCATGCCCGGTGAACTTTTGTATTGGGAAAGTCATGCCCGGTGAACTTTTGTATTGGGAAAGTCATGCCCGGTGAACTTTTGTATTGGGAAAGTCATGCCCGGTGATCTTTTGTATTGGGAAAGTCATGCCCGGTCAACTTTTGTATGGGAAAAGTCATGCCCGGTGAACTTTTGTATTGGGAAAGTCATGCCCGGTGATCTTTTGTACTGGAAAAGTCATGCCCGGTGAACTTTTGTATGGGAAAAGTCATGCCCGGTGAACTTTTGTATTGGGAAAGTCATGCCCGGTGAACTTTTGTATTGGGAAAGTCATGCCCGGTGAACTTTTGTATTGGGAAAGTCATGCCCGGTGAACTTTTGTATTGGGAAAGTCATGCCGGGTGAACTTTTGTACTGGGAAAGTCATGCCCGGTGAACTTTTGTATTGGGAAAGTCATGCCCGGTCAACTTTTGTATTAGGAAAGTCATGCCCGGTGAACTTTTGTATTGGGAAAGTCATGCCCGGTGAACTTTTGTATTGGGAAAGTCATGCCCGGTGAACTTTTGTATTGGGAAAGTCATGCCCGGTGAACTTTTGTGTTGGGAAAGCCATGCCCGGTCAACTTTTGTATTGGGAAAGTCATGCCCGGTCAACTTTTGTATTGGGAAAGTCATGCCCGGTGAACTTTTGTATTGGGAAAGTCATGCCCGGTCAACTTTTGTATTGGGAAAGTCATGCCCGGTGATCTTTTGTACTGGGAAAGTCATGCCCGGTGATCTTTTGTACTGGGAAAGTCATGCCCGGTGAACTTTTGTATGGGAAAAGTCATGCCCGGTGAACTTTTGTATTGGGAAAGTCATGCCCGCTGAACTTTTGTACTAGGAAAGTCATGACCGGTGAACTTTTGTACTGGGAAAGTCATGCTCGGTGAACTTTTGTATTGGGAAAGTCATGCCCGTTGAACTTTTGTATTGGGAAAGTCATGCCCGGTGAACTTTTGTATTGGGAAAGTCATGCCCGGTGAACTTTTGTATTGGGAAAGTCATGCCCGGTGATCTTTTGTACTGGGAAAGTCATGCCCGGTGATCTTTTGTATTGGGAAAGTCATGCCCGGTCAACTTTTGTATGGGAAAAGTCATGCCCGGTGAACTTTTGTATTGGGAAAGTCATGCCCGGTGATCTTTTGTATTGGGAAAGTCATGCCCGGTCAACTTTTGTATGGGAAAAGTCATGCCCGGTGATCTTTTGTACTGGGAAAGTCATGCCCGGTGAACTTTTGTATGGGAAAAGTCATGCCCGGTGAACTTTTGTATTGGGAAAGTCATGCCCGGTGAACTTTTGTATTGGGAAAGTCATGCCCGGTGAACTTTTGTATTGGGAAAGTCATGCCCGGTGAACTTTTGTATTGGGAAAGTCATGCCCGGTCAACTTTTGTATTGGGAAAGTCATGCCCGGTGAACTTTTGTATTGGGAAAGTCATGCCCGGTGATCTTTTGTACTGGGAAAGTCATGCCCGGTGAACTTTTGTATGGGAAAAGTCATGCCCGGTGATCTTTTGTACTGGGAAAGTCATGCCCGGTGAACTTTTGTATTGGGAAAGTCATGCCCGGTGAACTTTTGTATTGGGAAAGTCATGCCCGGTGAACTTTTGTATTGGGAAAGTCATGCCCGGTCAACTTTTGTATTGGGAAAGTCATGCCCGGTGAACTTTTGTATTGGGAAAGTCATGCCCGGTGAACTTTTGTATTGGGAAAGTCATGCCCGGTGAACTTTTGTATTGGGAAAGTCATGCCCGGTGAACTTTTGTATTGGGAAAGTCATGCCCGTCGAACTTTTGTACTGGGAAAGTCATGCCCGGTGAACTTTTGTATTGGGAAAGTCATGCCCGGTGAACTTTTGTATTGGGAAAGTCATGCCCGGTGAACTTTTGTACTGGGAAAGTCATGCCCGGTGAACTTTTGTATTGGGAAAGTCATGCCCGGTGAACTTTTGTATTGGGAAAGTCATGGCCGGTGAACTTTTGTACTGGGAAAGTCATGCCCGGTCAACTTTTGTATTGGGAAAGTCATGCCCGGTGATCTTTGGTACTGGGAAAGTCATGCCCGTCAACTTTTGTATTGGGAAAGTCATGCCCGGTGAACTTTTGTATTGGGAAAGTCATGCCCGGTGAACTTTTGTATGGGAAAATCATGCCCGGTGAACTTTTGTATTGGGAAAGTCATGCCTGGTGATCTTTTGTATTGGGAAAGGCATGCCCGGTGAACTTTTGTATTGGGAAAGTCATGCCCGGTGAACTTTTGTATGGGAAAAGTCATGCCCGGTGAACTTTTGTATTGGGAAAGTCATACCCGGTGAACTTTTGTATTGGGAAAGTCATGCCCGTTGAACTTTTGTATTGGGAACGTCATGCCCGGTGAACTTTTGTATTGGGAAAGTCATGCCCGGTGAACTTTCGTATTGGGAAAGTCATGCCCGGTGAACTTTTGTATTGGGAAAGTCATGCCCGGTGATCTTTTGTACTGGGAAAGTCATGCCCGGTGAACTTTTGTATGGGAAAAGTCATGCCCGGTGAACTTTTGTATTGGGAAAGTCATGCCCGGTGAACTTTTGTATTGGGAAAGTCATGCCCGGTCAACTTTTGTATTGGGAAAGTCATGCCCGGTGATCTTTTGTACTGGGAAAGTCATGCCCGGTGAACTTTTGTACTGGGAAAGTCATGCCCGGTGAACTTTTGTATTGGGAAAGTCATGCCCGGTGAACTTTTGTATTCTGAAAGTCATGCCCGGTGAACTTTTGTATTGGGAAAGTCATGCCCGGTGATCTTTTGTATTGGGAAAGTCATGCCCGGTCAACTTTTGTATGGGAAAAGTCATGCCCGGTGAACTTTTGTATTGGGAAAGTCATGCCCGGTGATCTTTTGTATTGGGAAAGTCATGCCCGGTCAACTTTTGTATGGGAAAAGTCATGCCCGGTGATCTTTTGTACTGGGAAAGTCATGCCCGGTGAACTTTTGTATGGGAAAAGTCATGCCCGGTGAACTTTTGTATTGGGAAAGTCATGCCCGGTGAACTTTTGTATTGGGAAAGTCATGCCCGGTGAACTTTTGTATTGGGAAAGTCATGCCCGGTGAACTTTTGTATTGGGAAAGTCATGCCCGGTGAACTTTTGTACTGGGAAAGTCATGCCCGGTGAACTTTTGTATTGGGAAAGTCATGCCCGGTCAACTTTTGTAGTAGGAAAGTCATGCCCGGTGAACTTTTGTATTGGGAAAGTCATGCCCGGTGAACTTTTGTATTGGGAAAGTCATGCCCGGTGAACTTTTGTATTTGGAAAGTCATGCCCGGTGAACTTTTGTGTTGGGAAAGCCATGCCCGGTCAACTTTTGTATTGGGAAAGTCATGCCCGGTGAACTTTTGTATTGGGAAAGTCATGCCCGGTGAACTTTTGTATTGGGAAAGTCATGCCCGGTCAACTTTTGTATTGGGAAAGTCATGCCCGGTGATCTTTTGTACTGGGAAAGTCATGCCCGGTGATCTTTTGTATTGGGAAAGTCATGCCCGGTGATCTTTGGTACTAGGAAAGTCATGCCCGGTCAACTTTTGTATTGGGAAAGTCATGCCCGGTGAACTTTTGTATTGGGAAAGTCATGCCCGGTGAACTTTTGTATGGGAAAATCATGCCCGGTGAACTTTTGTATTGGGAAAGTCATGCCCGGTGATCTTTTGTATTGGGAAAGGCATGCCCGGTGAACTTTTGTATTGGGAAAGTCATGCCCGGTGAACTTTTGTATGGGAAAAGTCATGCCCGGTGAACTTTTGTATTGGGAAAGTCATGCCCGGTGAACTTTTGTATTGGGAAAGTCATGCCCGTTGAACTTTTGTATTGGGAAAGTCATGCCCGGTGAACTTTTGTATTGGGAAAGTCATGCCCGGTGAACTTTTGTATTGGGAAAGTCATGCCCGGTGATCTTTTGTGCTGGGAAAGTCATGCCCGGTGAACTTTTGTATGGGAAAAGTCATGCCCGGTGAACTTTTGTATTGGGAAAGTCATGCCCGGTGAACTTTTGTATTGGGAAAGTCATGCCCGGTCAACTTTTGTATTGGGAAAGTCATTCCCGGTGATCTTTTGTACTGGGAAAGTCATGCCCGGTGAACTTTTGTATTGGGAAAGTCATGCCCGGTGAACTTTTGTATTGGGAAAGTCATGCCCGGTGAACTTTTGTATTGGGAAAGTCATGCCCGGTGAACTTTTGTATTGGGAAAGTCATGCCCGGTGATCTTTTGTATTGGGAAAGTCATGCCCTGTCAACTTTTGTATGGGAAAAGTCATGCCCGGTGAACTTTTGTATTGGGAAAGTCATGCCCGGTGATCTTTTGTATTGGGAAAGTCATGCCCGGTCAACTTTTGTATGGGAAAAGTCATGCCCGGTGATCTTTTGTACTGGGAAAGTCATGCCCGGTGAACTTTTGTATGGGAAAAGTCATGCCCGGTGAACTTTTGTATTGGGAAAGTCATGCCCGGTGAACTTTTGTATTGGGAAAGTCATGCCCGGTGAACTTTTGTATTGGGAAAGTCATGCCCGGCGAACTTTTGTATTGGGAAAGTCATGCCCGGTGAACTTTTGTACTGGGAAAGTCATGCCCGGTGAACTTTTGTATTGGGAAAGTCATTCCCGGTCAACTTTTGTATTAGGAAAGTCATGCCCGGTCAACTTTTGTATTGGGAAAGTCATGCCCGGTGAACTTTTGTATTGGGAAAGTCATGCCCGGTGAACTTTTGTATTGGGAAAGTCATGCCCGGTGAACTTTTGTGTTGGGAAAGCCATGCCCGGTCAACTTTTGTATTGGGAAAGTCATGCCCGGTGAACTTTTGTATTGGGAAAGTCATGCCCGGTGAACTTTTGTATTGGGAAAGTCATGCCCGGTCAACTTTTGTATTGGGAAAGTCATGCCCGGTGATCTTTTGTACTGGGAAAGTTATGCCCGGTGATCTTTTGTACTGGGAAAGTCATGCCCGGTGAACTTTTGTATGGGAAAAGTCATGCCCGGTGAACTTTTGTATTGGGAAAGTCATGCCCGGTGAACTTTTGTACTGGGAAAGTCATGCCCGGTGAACTTTTGTACTGGGAAAGTCATGCCCGGTGAACTTTTGTATTGGGAAAGTCATGCCCGGTGAACTTTTGTATTGGGAAAGTCATGCCCGGTGAACTTTTGTATTGGGAAAGTCATGCCCGGTGAACTTTTGTATTGGGAAAGTCATGCCCGGTGAACTTTTGTATTGGGAAAGTCATGCCCGGTGATCTTTTGTATTGGGAAAGTCATGCCCTGTCAACTTTTGTATGGGAAAAGTCATGCCCGGTGAACTTTTGTATTGGGAAAGTCATGCCCGGTGATCTTTTGTATTGGGAAAGTCATGCCCGGTCAACTTTTGTATGGGAAAAGTCATGTCCCGGTGATCTTTTGTACTGGGAAAGTCATGCCCGGTGAACTTTTGTATGGGAAAAGTCATGCCCGGTGAACTTTTGTATTGGGAAAGTCATGCCCGGTGAACTTTTGTATTGGGAAAGTCATGCCCGGTGAACTTTTGTATTGGGAAAGTCATGCCCGGTGAACTTTTGTATTGGGAAAGTCATGCCCGGTGAACTTTTGTACTGGGAAAGTCATGCCCGGTGAACTTTTGTATTGGGAAAGTCATGCCCGGTCAACTTTTGTATTAGGAAAGTCATGCCCGGTCAACTTTTGTATTGGGAAAGTCATGCCCGGTGAACTTTTGTATTGGGAAAGTCATGCCCGGTGAACTTTTGTATTGGGAAAGTCATGCCCGGTGAACTTTTGTGTTGGGAAAGCCATGCCCGGTCAACTTTTGTATTGGGAAAGTCATGCCCGGTGAACTTTTGTATTGGGAAAATCATGCCCGGTGAACTTTTGTATTGGGAAAGTCATGCCCGGTCAACTTTTGTATTGGGAAAGTCATGCCCGGTGATCTTTTGTACTGGGAAAGTCATGCCCGGTGATCTTTTGTACTGGGAAAGTCATGCCCGGTGAACTTTTGTATGGGAAAAGTCATGCCCGGTGAACTTTTGTATTGGGAAAGTCATGCCCGGTGAACTTTTGTACTGGGAAAGTCATGCCCGGTGAACTTTTGTACTGGGAAAGTCATGCCCGGTGAACTTTTGTATTGGGAAAGTCATGCCCGGTGAACTTTTGTATTGGGAAAGTCATGCCCGGTGAACTTTTGTATTGGGAAAGTCATGCCCGGTGAACTTTTGTATTGGGAATGTCATGCCCGGTGATCTTTTGTACTGGGAAAGTCATGCCCGGTGAACTTTTGTACTGGGAAAGTCATGCCCGGTGAACTTTTGTATTGGGAAAGTCATGCCCGGTGAACTTTTGTATTGGGAAAGTCATGCCCGGTGAACTTTTGTATGGGAAAAGTCATGCCCGGTGATCTTTTGTACTGGGAAAGTCATGCCCGGTCAACTTTTGTATTAGGAAAGTCATGCCCGGTGAACTTTTGTATTGGGAAAGTCATGCCCGGTGAACTTTTGTATTGGGAAAGTCATGCCCGGTGAACTTTTGTATTGGGAAAGTCATGCCCGGTGAACTTTTGTGTTGGGAAAGCCATGCCCGGTCAACTTTTGTATTGGGAAAGTCATGCCCGGCGAACTTTTGTATTGGGAAAGTCATGCCCGGTGAACTTTTGTATTGGGAAAGTCATGCCCGGTCAACTTTTGTATTGGGAAAGTCATGCCCGGTGATCTTTTGTACTGGGAAAGTCGTGCCCGGTGATCTTTTGTACTGGGAAAGTCATGCCCGGTGAACTTTTGTATGGGAAAAGTCATGCCCGGTGAACTTTTGTATTGGGAAAGTCATGCCCGGTGAACTTTTGTACTGGGAAAGTCATGCCCGGTGAACTTTTGTACTGGGAAAGTCATGCCCGGTGAACTTTTGTATTGGGAAAGTCATGCCCGGTGAACTTTTGTATTGGGAAAGTCATGCCCGGTGAACTTTTGTATTGGGAAAGTCATGCCCGGTGATCTTTTGTACTGGGAAAGTCATGCCCGGTGAACTTTTGTACTGGGAAAGTCATGCCCGGTGAACTTTTGTATTGGGAAAGTCATGCCCGGTGAACTTTTGTATTGGGAAAGTCATGCCCGGTTGAACTTTTGTATTGGGAAAGTCATGCCCGGTGAACTTTTGTATTGGGAAAGTCATGCCCGGTGAACTTTTGTATTGGGAAAGTCATGCCCGGTGAACTTTTGTACTGGGAAAGTCATGCCCGGTGAACTTTTGTATTGGGAAAGTCATGCCCGGTGAACTTTTGTATTGGGAAAGTCATGCCCGGTGAACTTTTGTATTGGGAAAGTCATGCCCGGTGATCTTTTGTACTGGGAAAGTCATGCCCGGTGAACTTTTGTATGGGAAAAGTCATGCCCGGTGATCTTTTGTACTGGGAAAGTCATGCCCGGTGAACTTTTGTATGGGAAAAGTCATGCCCGGTGAACTTTTGTATGGGAAAAGTCATGCCCGGTGAACATTTGTATGGGAAAAGTCATGCCCGGTGAACTTTTGTATGGGAAAAGTCATGCCCGGTGAACTTTTGTACTGGGAAAGTCATGCCCGGTGAACTTTTGTATGGGAAAAGTCATGCCCGGTGAACTTTTGTATGGGAAAAGTCATGCCCGGTGAACTTTTGTATTGGGAAAGTCATGCCCGGTGAACTTTTGCATGGGAAAAGTCATGCCCGGTGAACTTTTGTATTGGGAAAGTCATGCCCGGTGAACTTTTGTATGGGAAAAGTCATGCCCGGTGAACTTTTGTATTGGGAAAGTCATGCCCGGTGATCTTTTGTACTGGGAAAGTCATGCCCGGTGAACTTTTGTACTGGGAAAGTCATGCCCGATGAACTTTTGTATTGGGAAAGTCATGCCCGGTGAACTTTTGTATTGGGAAAGTCATGCCCGGTGAACTTTTGTATGGGAAAAGTCATGCCCGGTGATCTTTTGTACTGGGAAAGTCATGCCCGGTCAACTTTTGTATTGGGAAAGTCATGCCCGGTCAACTTTTGTATTGGGAAAGTCATGCCCGGTCAACTTTTGTATTGGGAAAGTCATGCCCGGTGAACTTTTGTATTGGGAAAGTCATGCCCGGTGATCTTTTGTACTGGGAAAGTCGTGCCCGGTGAACTTTTGTATGGGAAAAGTCATGCCCGGTGATCTTTTGTACTGGGAAAGTCATGCCCGGTGAACTTTTGTATGGGAAAAGTCATGCCCGGTGAACTTTTGTATGGGAAAAGTCATGCTTGGTGATCTTTTGTATTGGGAAAGTCATGCCCGGTCAACTTTTGTATTGGGAAAGTCATGCCCGGTGATCTTTTGCACTGGAAAAGTCATGCCCGGTGAACTTTTGTATTGGGAAAGTCATGCCCGGTGAACTTTTGTATTGGGAAAGTCATGCCCGGTGAACTTTTGTACTGGGAAAGTCATGCCCGGTGAACTTTTGTATTAGGAAAGTCATGCCCGGTGAACTTCTGTATTGGGAAAGTCATGCCCGGTGAACTTTTGTATTGGGAAAGTCATGCCCGGTGAACTTTTGTACTGGGAAAGTCATGCCCGGTGAACTTTTGTATTGGGAAAGTCATGCCCGGTCAACTTTTGTATTAGGAAAGTCATGCCCGGTGAACTTTTGTATTGGGAAAGTCATGCCCGGTGAACTTTTGTATTGGGAAAGTCATGCCCGGTGAACTTTTGTATTGGGAAAGTCATACCCGGTGAACATTTGTATTGGGAAAGTCATGCCCGGTGATCTTTTGTATTGGGAAAGTCATGCCCGGTCAACTTTTGTATGGAAAAAGTCATGCCCGGTGAACTTTTGTATTGGGAAAGTCATGCCCGGTGATCTTTTGTATTGGGAAAGTCATGCCCGGTCAACTTTTGTATGGGAAAAGTCATGCCCGGTGATCTTTTGTACTGGGAAAGTCATGCCCGGTGAACTTTTGTATGGGAAAAGTCATGCCCGGTGAACTTTTGTATTGGGAAAGTCATGCCCGGTGAACTTTTGTATTGGGAAAGTCATGCCCGGTGAACTTTTGTATTGGGAAAGTCATGCCCGGTGAACTTTTGTATTGGGAAAGTCATGCCCGGTGAACTTTTGTACTGGGAAAGTCATGCCCGGTGAACTTTTGTATTGGGAAAGTCATGCCCGGTCAACTTTTGTATTAGGAAAGTCATGCCCGGTGAACTTTTGTATTGGGAAAGTCATGCCCGGTGAACTTTTGTATTGGGAAAGTCATGCTCGGTGAACTTTTGTATTGGGAAAGTCATGCCCGGTGAACTTTTGTGTTGGGAAAGCCATGCCCGGTCAACTTTTGTATTGGGAAAGTCATGCCCGGTGAACTTTTGTATTGGGAAAGTCATGCCCGGTGAACTTTTGTATTGGGAAAGTCATGCCCGGTCAACTTTTGTATTGGGAAAGTCATGCCCGGTGATCTTTTGTACTGGGAAAGTCATGCCCGGTGATCTTTTGTACTGGGAAAGTCATGCCCGGTGAACTTTTGTATGGGAAAAGTCATGCCCGGTGAACTTTTGTATTGGGAAAGTCATGCCCGGTGAACTTTTGTATTGGGAAAGTCATGCCCGGTGAATTTTGTATTGGGAAAGTCATGCCCGGTGATCTTTTGTACTGGGAAAGTCATGCCCGGTGAACTTTTGTACTGGGAAAGTCATGCCCGGTGAACTTTTGTATGGGAAAAGTCATGCCCGGTGATCTTTTGTACTGGGAAAGTCATGCCCGGTGAACTTTTGTATGGGAAAAGTCATGCCCGGTGATCTTTTGTACTGGGAAAGTCATGCCCGGTGAACTTTTGTATGGGAAAAGTCATGCCCGGTGAACTTTTGTATGGGAAAAGTCATGCCCGGTGAACTTTTCTATGGGAAAAGTCATGCCCGGTGAACTTTTGTATGGGAAAAGTCATGCCCGGTGATCTTTTGTACTGGGAAAGTCATGCCCGGTGAACTTTTGTATGGGAAAAGTCATGCCCGGTGAACTTTTGTATGGGAAAAGTCATGCCCGGTGAACTTTTGTATTGGGAAAGTCATGCCCGGTGAACTTTTGCATGGGAAAAGTCATGCCCGGTGAACTTTTGTATTGGGAAAGTTATGCCCGGTGAACTTTTGTATGGGAAAAGTCATGCCCGGTGAACTTTTGTATTGGGAAAGTCATGCCCGGTGATCTTTTGTACTGGGAAAGTCATGCCCGGTGAACTTTTGTACTGGTAAAGTCATGCCCGGTGAACTTTTGTATTGGGAAAGTCATGCCCGGTGAACTTTTGTATTGGGAAAGTCATGCCCGGTGAACTTTTGTATGGGAAAAGTCATGCCCGGTGATCTTTTGTACTGGGAAAGTCATGCCCGGTCAACTTTTGTATTGGGAAAGTCATGCCCGGTCAACTTTTGTATTGGGAAAGTCATGCCCCGGTGAACTTTTGTATTGGGAAAGTCATGCCCGGTGAACTTTTGTATTGGGAAAGTCATGCCCGGTGAACTTTTGTATTGGGAAAGTCATGCCCGGTGATCTTTTGTACTTTGAAAGTGGTGCCCGGTGAACTTTTGTATGGGAAAAGTCATGACCGGTGATCTTTTGTACTGGGAAAGTCATGCCCGGTGAACTTTTGTATTGGGAAAGTCATGCCCGGTCAACTTTTGTATTGGGAAAGTCATGCCCGTTGATCTTTTGTACTGGAAAAGTCATGCCCGGTGAACTTTTGTATTGGGAAAGTCATGCCCGGTGAACTTTTGTATTGGGAAAGTCATGCCCGGTGAACTTTTGTATTGGGAAAGTCATGCCCGGTGAACTTTTGTACTGGGAAAGTCATGCCCGGTGAACTTTTGTATTGGGAAAGTCATGCCCGGTCAACTTTTGTATTGGGAAAGTCATGCCCGGTGTTCTTTTGTACTGGGAAAGTCATGCCCGGTGAACTTTTGCATGGGAAAAGTCATGCCCGGTGAACTTTTGTATTGGGAAAGTCATGCCCGGTGAACTTTTGTATTGGGAAAGTCATGCCCGGTGAACTTTTGTATTGGGAAAGTCATGCCCGGTGAACTTTTGTATTGGGAAAGTCATGCCCGGTGAACTTTTGTACTGGGAAAGTCATGACCGGTGAACTTTTGTATTGGGAAAGTCATGCCCGGTCAACTTTTGTATTAGGAAAGTCATGCCCGGTGAACTTTTGTATTGGGAAAGTCATGCCCGGTGAACTTTTGTATTAGGAAAGTCATGCTCGGTGAACTTTTGTATTGGGAAAGTCATGCCCGGTGAACTTTTGTGTTGGGAAAGCCATGCCCGGTCAACTTTTGTATTGGGAAAGTCATGCCCGGTGAACTTTTGTATTGGGAAAGTCATGCCAGGTGAACTTTTGTATTGGGAAAGTCATGCCCGGTCAACTTTTGTATTGGGAAAGTCATGCCCTGTGATCTTTTGTACTGGGAAAGTCATGCCCGGTGATCTTTTGTACTGGGAAAGTCATGCCCGGTGAACTTTTGTATGGGAAAAGTCATGCCCGGTGAACTTTTGTATTGGGAAAGTCATGCCCGGTGAACTTTTGTATTGGGAAAGTCATGCCCGGTGAACTTTTGTATTGGGAAAGTCATGCCCGGTGATCTTTTGTACTGGGAAAGTCATGCCCGGTGAACTTTTGTACTGGGAAAGTCATGCCCGGTGAACTTTTGTATGGGAAAAGTCATGCCCGGTGATCTTTTGTACTGGGAAAGTCATGCCCGGTCAACTTTTGTATTAGGAAAGTCATGCCCGGTGAACTTTTGTATTGGGAAAGTCATGCCCGGTGAACTTTTGTATTGGGAAAGTCATGCCCGGTGAACTTTTGTATTGGGAAAGTCATGCCCGGTGAACTTTTGTATGGGAAAAGTCATGCCCGGTGATCTTTTGTACTGGGAAAGTCATGCTCTGTGAACTTTTGTATGGGAAAAGTCATGCCCGGTGAACTTTTGTATGGGAAAAGTCATGCCCGGTGAACTTTTGTATTGGGAAAGTCATGCCCGGTGATCTTTTGTACTGGGAAAGTCATGCCCGGTGAACTTTTGTACTGGGAAAGTCATGCCCGGTGAACTTTTGTATTGGGAAAGTCATGCCCGGTGAACTTTTGTATTGGGAAAGTCATGCCCGGTGAACTTTTGTATTGGAAAGTCATGCCCGGTGAACTTTTGTATTGGGAAAAGTCATGCCCGGTGAACTTTTGTATTGGGAAAGTCATGCCCGGTGAACTTTTGTACTGGGAAAGTCATGCCCGGTGAACTTTTGTATTGGGAAAGTCATGCCCGGTGAACTTTTGTATTGGGAAAGTCATGCCCGTGAACTTTTGTATTGGGAAAGTCATGCCCGGTGATCTTTTGTACTGGGAAAGTCATGCCCGGTGAACTTTTGTATGGGAAAAGTCATGCCCGGTGATCTTTTGTACTGGGAAAGTCATGCCCGGTGAACTTTTGTATGGGAAAAGTCATGCCCGGTGAACTTTTGTATGAGAAAAGTCATGCCCGGTGAACTTTTGTATGGGAAAAGTCATGCCCGGTGAACTTTTGTATGGGAAAAGTCATGCCGGTGATCTTTTGTACTGGGAAAGTCATGCCCGGTGAACTTTTGTATGGGAAAAGTCATGCCCGGTGAACTTTTGTATGGGAAAAGTCATGCCCGGTGAACTTTTGTATTGGGAAAGTCATGCCCGGTGGACTTTTGCATGGGAAAAGTCATGCCCGGTGAACTTTTGTATTGGGAAAGTTATGCCCGGTGAACTTTTGTATGGGAAAAGTCATGCCCGGTGAACTTTTGTATTGGGAAAGTCATGCCCGGTGATCTTTTGTACTGGGAAAGTCATGCCCGGTGAACTTTTGTACTGGTAAAGTCATGCCCGGTGAACTTTTGTATTGGGAAAGTCATGCCCGGTGAACTTTTGTATTGGGAAAGTCATGCCCGGTGAACTTTTGTATGGGAAAAGTCATGCCCGGTGATCTTTTGTACTGGGAAAGTCATGCCCGGTCAACTTTTGTATTGGGAAAGTCATGCCCGGTCAACTTTTGTATTGGGAAAGTCATGCCCGGTGAACTTTTGTATTGGGAAAGTCATGCCCGGTGAACTTTTGTATTGGGAAAGTCATGCCCGGTGAACTTTTGTATTGGGAAAGTCATGCCCGGTGATCTTTTGTACTGGGAAAGTGGTGCCCGGTGAACTTTTGTATGGGAAAAGTCATGACCGGTGATCTTTTGTACTGGGAAAGTCATGCCCGGTGAACTTTTGTATGGGAAAAGTCATGCCCGGTGAACTTTTGTATGGGAAAAGTCATGCCCGGTGATCTTTTGTATTGGGAAAGTCATGCCCGGTCAACTTTTGTATTGGGAAAGTCATGCCCGGTGATCTTTTGTACTGGAAAAGTCATGCCCGGTGAACTTTTGTATTGGGAAAGTCATGCCCGGTGAACTTTTGTATTGGGAAAGTCATGCCCGGTGAACTTTTGTACTGGGAAAGTCATGCCCGGTGAACTTTTGTACTAGGAAAGTCATGCCCGGTGAACTTTTGTATTGGGAAAGTCATGCCCGCTGAACTTTTGTACTGGGAAAGTCATGCCCGGTGAACTTTTGTATTGGGAAAGTCATGCCCGGTGATCTTTTGTACTGGGAAAGTCATGCCCGGTAAACTTTTGTATTGGGAAAGTCATGCCCGGTGAACTTTTGTATTGGGAAAGTCATGCCCGGTGAACATTTGTACTGGGAAAGTAATGCCCGGTCAACTTTTGTATTGTGAAAGTCATGCCCGGTGAACTTTTGTATTGGGAAAGTCATGCCCGGTGAACTTTTGTACTGGGAAAGTCATGCCCGGTGAACTTTTGTATTGGGAAAGTCATGCCCGGTCAACTTTTGTATTGGGAAAGTCATGCCCGGTGATCTTTTGTACTGGGAAAGTCATGCCCGGTGAACTTTTGCATGGGAAAAGTCATGCCCGGTGAACTTTTATATGGGAAAAGTCATGCCCGGTGAACTTTTGTATTGGGAAAGTCATGCCCGGTGAACTTTTGTATTGGGAAAGTCATGTCCGGTGAACTTTTGTATGGGAAAGTCATGCCCGGTGAACTTTTGTACTGGGAAAGTCATGCCCGGTCAACTTTTGTATTGGGAAAGTCATGCCCGGTCAACTTTTGTATTGGGAAGTCATGCCCGGTCAACTATTGTATTGGGAAAGTCATGCCCGGTGAACTTTTGTATTGGGAAAGTCATGCCCGGTGATCTTTTGTACTGGGAAAGTCGTGCCCGGTGAACTTTTGTATGGGAAAAGTCATGCCCGGTGATCTTTTGTACTGGGAAAGTCATGCCCGGTGAACTTTTGTATGGGAAAAGTCATGCCCGGTGAACTTTTGTATGGGAAAAGTCATGCCCGGTGATCTTTTGTATTGGGAAAGTCATGCCCGGTCAACTTTTGTATTGGGAAAGTCATGCCCGGTGATCTTTTGCACTGGAAAAGTCATGCCCGGTAAACTTTTGTATTGGGAAAGTCATGCCCGGTGAACTTTTGTATTGGGAAAGTCATGCCCGGTGAACTTTTGTACTGGGAAAGGTCATGCCCGGTGAACTTTTGTATTAGGAAAGTCATGCCCGGTGAACTTCTGTATTGGGAAAGTCATGCCCGGTGAACTTTTGTATTGGGAAAGTCATGCCCGGCGAACTTTTGTACTGGGAAAGTCATGCCCGGTGAACTTTTGTATTGGGAAAGTCATGCCCGGTCAACTTTTGTATTAGGAAAGTCATGCCCGGTGAACTTTTGTATTGGGAAAGTCATGCCCGGTGAACTTTTGTATTGGGAAAGTCATGCCCGGTGAACTTTTGTATTGGGAAAGTCATACCCGGTGAACATTTGTATTGGGAAAGTCATGCCCGGTGATCTTTTGTATTGGGAAAGTCATGCCCGGTCAACTTTTGTATGGAAAAAGTCATGCCCGGTGAACTTTTGTATTGGGAAAGTCATGCCCGGTGATCTTTTGTATTGGGAAAGTCATGCCCGGTCAACTTTTGTATGGGAAAAGTCATGCCCGGTGATCTTTTGTACTGGGAAAGTCATGCCCGGTGAACTTTTGTATGGGAAAAGTCATGCCCGGTGAACTTTTGTATTGGGAAAGTCATGCCCGGTGAACTTTTGTATTGGGAAAGTCATGCCCGGTGAACTTTTGTATTGGGAAAGTCATGCCCGGTGAACTTTTGTATTGGGAAAGTCATGCCCGGTGAACTTTTGTACTGGGAAAGTCATGCCCGGTGAACTTTTGTATTGGGAAAGTCATGCCCGGTCAACTTTTGTATTAGGATAGTCATGCCCGGTGAACTTTTGTATTGGGAAAGTCATGCCCGGTGAACTTTTGTATTGGGAAAGTCATGCTCGGTGAACTTTTGTATTGGGAAAGTCATGCCCGGTGAACTTTTGTGTTGGGAAAGCCATGCCCGGTCAACTTTTGTATTGGGAAAGTCATGCCCGCTGAACTTTTGTATTGGGAAAGTCATGCCCGGTGAACTTTTGTATTGGGAAAGTCATGCCCGGTCAACTTTTGTATTGGGAAAGTCATGCCCGGTGATCTTTTGTACTGGGAAAGTCATGCCCGGTGATCTTTTGTACTGGGAAAGTCATGCCCGGTGAACTTTTGTATGGGAAAAGTCATGCCCGGTGAACTTTTGTATTGGGAAAGTCATGCCCGGTGAACTTTTGTATTGGGAAAGTCATGCCCGGTGAACTTTTGTATTGGGAAAGTCATGCCCGGTGATCTTTTGTACTGGGAAAGTCATGCCCGGTGAACTTTTGTACTGGGAAAGTCATGCCCGGTGAACTTTTGTATGGGAAAAGTCATGCCCGGTGATCTTTTGTACTGGGAAAGTCATGCCCGGTGAACTTTTGTATGGGAAAAGTCATGCCCGGTGATCTTTTGTACTGGGAAAGTCATGCCCGGTGAACTTTTGTATGGGAAAAGTCATGCCCGGTGAACTTTTGTATGGGAAAAGTCATGCCCGGTGAACTTTTGTATGGGAAAAGTCATGCCCGGTGAACTTTTGTATGGGAAAAGTCATGCCCGGTGATCTTTTGTACTGGGAAAGTCATGCCCGGTGAACTTTTGTATGGGAAAAGTCATGCCCGGTGAACTTTTGTATGGGAAAAGTCATGCCCGGTGAACTTTTGTATTGGGAAAGTCATGCCCGGTGAACTTTTGCATGGGAAAAGTCATGCCCGGTGAACTTTTGTATTGGGAAAGTTATGCCCGGTGAACTTTTGTATGGGAAAAGTCATGTCCGGTGAACTTTTGTATTGGGAAAGTCATGCCCGGTGATCTTTTGTACTGGGAAAGTCATGCCCGGTGAACTTTTGTACTGGTAAAGTCATGCCCGGTGAACTTTTGTATTGGGAAAGTCATGCCCGGTGAACTTTTGTATTGGGAAAGTCATGCCCGGTGAACTTTTGTATGGGAAAAGTCATGCCCGGTGATCTTTTGTACTGGGAAAGTCATGCCCGGTCAACTTTTGTATTGGGAAAGTCATGCCCGGTCAACTTTTTTATTGGGAAAGTCATGCCCGGTGAACTTTTGTATTGGGAAAGTCATGCCCGGTGAACTTTTGTATTGGGAAAGTCATGCCCGGTGAACTTTTGTATTGGGAAAGTCATGCCCGGTGATCTTTTGTACTTTGAAAGTGGTGCCCGGTGAACTTTTGTATGGGAAAAGTCATGATCGGTGATCTTTTGTACTGGGAAAGTCATGCCCGGTGAACTTTTGTATGGGAAAAGTCATGCCCGGTGAACTTTTGTATGGGAAAAGTCATGCCCGGTGATCTTTTGTATTGGGAAAGTCATGCCCGGTCAACTTTTGTATTGGGAAAGTCATGCCCGGTGATCTTTTGTACTGGAAAAGTCATGCCCGGTGAACTTTTGTATTGGGAAAGTCATGCCCGGTGAACTTTTGTATTGGGAAAGTCATGCCCGGTGAACTTTTGTATTGGGAAAGTCATGCCCGGTGAACTTTTGTACTGGGAAAGTCATGCCCGGTGAACTTTTGTATTGGGAAAGTCATGCCCGGTCAACTTTTGTATTGGGAAAGTCATGCCCGGTGTTCTTTTGTACTGGGAAAGTCATGCCCGGTGAACTTTTGCATGGGAAAAGTCATGCCCGGTGAACTTTTGTATTGGGAAAGTCATGCCCGGTGAACTTTTGTATTGGGAAAGTCATGCCCGGTGAACTTTTGTATTGGGAAAGTCATGCCCGGTGAACTTTTGTATTGGGAAAGTCATGCCCGGTGAACTTTTGTACTGGGAAAGTCATGCCCGGTGAACTTTTGTATTGGGAAAGTCATGCCCGGTCAACTTTTGTATTAGGAAAGTCATGCCCGGTGAACTTTTGTATTGGGAAAGTCATGCCCGGTGAACTTTTGTATTAGGAAAGTCATGCTCGGTGAACTTTTGTATTGGGAAAGTCATGCCCGGTGAACTTTTGTGTTGGGAAAGCCATGCCCGGTCAACTTTTGTATTGGGAAAGTCATGCCCGGTGAACTTTTGTATTGGGAAAGTCATGCCCGGTGAACTTTTGTATTGGGAAAGTCATGCCCGGTCAACTTTTGTATTGGGAAAGTCATGCCCGGTGATCTTTTGTACTGGGAAAGTCATGCCCGGTGATCTTTTGTACTGGGAAAGTCATGCCCGGTGAACTTTTGTATGGGAAAAGTCATGCCCGGTGAACTTTTGTATTGGGAAAGTCATGCCCGGTGAACTTTTGTATTGGGAAAGTCATGCCCGGTGAACTTTTGTATTGGGAAAGTCATGCCCGGTGATCTTTTGTACTGGGAAAGTCATGCCCGGTGAACTTTTGTATGGGAAAAGTCATGCCCGGTGATCTTTTGTACTGGGAAAGTCATGCCCGGTCAACTTTTGTATTAGGAAAGTCATGCCCGGTGAACTTTTGTATTGGGAAAGTCATGCCCGGTGAACTTTTGTATTGGGAAAGTCATGCCCGGTGAACTTTTGTATTGGGAAAGTCATGCCCTGTGAACTTTTGTATGGGAAAAGTCATGCCCGGTGAACTTTTGTATGGGAAAAGTCATGCCCGGTGAACTTTTGTATTGGGAAAGTCATGCCCGGTGATCTTTTGTATTGGGAAAGTCATGCCCGGTGAACTTTTGTATTGGGAAAGTCATGCCCGGTGAACTTTTGTACTGGGAAAGTCATGCCCGGTGAACTTTTGTATTGGGAAAGTCATGCCCGGTGAACTTTTGTATTGGGAAAGTCATGCCCGTGAACTTTTGTATGGGAAAAGTCATGCCCGGTGAACTTTTGTATTGGGAAAGTCATGCCCGGTGATCTTTTGTACTGGGAAAGTCATGCCCGGTGAACTTTTGTACTGGGAAAGTCATGCCCGGTGAACTTTTGTATTGGGAAAGTCATGCCCGGTGAACTTTTGTATTGGGAAAGTCATGCCCGGTGAACTTTTGTATTGGGAAAGTCATGCCCGGTGAACTTTTGTATTGGGAAAGTCATGCCCGGTGAACTTTTGTATTGGGAAAGTCATGCCCGGTGAACTTTTGTACTGGGAAAGTCATGCCCGGTGAACTTTTGTATTGGGAAAGTCATGCCCGGTGAACTTTTGTATTGGGAAAGTCATGCCCGTGAACTTTTGTATTGGGAAAGTCATGCCCGGTGATCTTTTGTACTGGGAAAGTCATGCCCGGTGAACTTTTGTATGGGAAAAGTCATGCCCGGTGATCTTTTGTACTGGGAAAGTCATGCCCGGTGAGCTTTTGTATGGGAAAAGTCATGCCCGGTGAACTTTTGTATGGGAAAAGTCATGCCCGGTGAACTTTTGTATGGGAAAAGTCATGCCCGGTGAACTTTTGTATGGGAAAAGTCATGCCCGGTGATCTTTTGTACTGGGAAAGTCATGCCCGGTGAACTTTTGTATGGGAAAAGTCATGCCCGGTGAACTTTTGTATGGGAAAAGTCATGCCCGGTGAACTTTTGTATTGGGAAAGTCATGCCCGGTGAACTTTTGCATGGGAAAAGTCATGCCCGGTGAACTTTTGTATTGGGAAAGTTATGCCCGGTGAACTTTTGTATGGGAAAAGTCATGCCCGGTGAACTTTTGTATTGGGAAAGTCATGCCCGGTGATCTTTTGTACTGGGAAAGTCATGCCCGGTGAACTTTTGTACTGGTAAAGTCATGCCCGGTGAACTTTTGTATTGGGAAAGTCATGCCCGGTGAACTTTTGTATTGGGAAAGTCATGCCCGGTGAACTTTTGTATGGGAAAAGTCATGCCCGGTGATCTTTTGTACTGGGAAAGTCATGCCCGGTCAACTTTTGTATTGGGAAAGTCATGCCCGGTCAACCTTTGTATTGGGAAAGTCATGCCCGGTGAACTTTTGTATTGGGAAAGTCATGCCCGGTGAACTTTTGTATTGGGAAAGTCATGCCCGGTGAACTTTTGTATTGGGAAAGTCATGCCCGGTGATCTTTTGTACTAGGAAAGTGGTGCCCGGTGAACTTTTGTATGGGAAAAGTCATGACCGGTGATCTTTTGTACTGGGAAAGTCATGCCCGGTGAACTTTTGTATGGGAAAAGTCATGCCCGGTGAACTTTTGTATGGGAAAAGTCATGCCCGGTGATCTTTTGTATTGGGAAAGTCATGCCCGGTCAACTTTTGTATTGGGAAAGTCATGCCCGGTGATCTTTTGTACTGGAAAAGTCATGCCCGGTGAACTTTTGTATTGGGAAAGTCATGCCCGGTGAACTTTTGTATTGGGAAAGTCATGCCCGGTGAACTTTTGTACTGGGAAAGTCATGCCCGGTGAACTTTTGTATTAGGAAAGTCATGTCCGGTGAACTTTTGTATTGGGAAAGTCATGCCCGCTGAACTTTTGTACTGGGAAAGTCATGCCCGGTGAACTTTTGTATTGGGAAAGTCATGCCCGGTGATCTTTTGTACTGGGAAAGTCATGCCCGGTGAACTTTTGTATTGGGAAAGTCATGCCCGGTGAACTTTTGTATTGGGAAAGTCATGCCCGGTGAACATTTGTACTGGGAAAGTAATGCCCGGTCAACTTTTGTATTGGGAAAGTCATGCCCGGTGAACTTTTGTATTGGGAAAGTCATGCCCGGTGAACTTTTGTACTGGGAAAGTCATGCCCGGTGAACTTTTGTATTGGGAAAGTCATGCCCGGTCAACTTTTGTATTGGGAAAGTCACGCCCGGTGATCTTTTGTACTGGGAAAGTCATGCCCGGTGAACTTTTGCATGGGAAAAGTCATGCCCGGTGAACTTTTGTATGGGAAAAGTCATGCCCGGTGAACTTTTGTATTGGGAAAGTCATGCCCGGTGAACTTTTGTATTGGGAAAGTCATGCCCGGTGAACTTTTGTATGGGAAAGTCATGCCCGGTGAACTTTTGTACTGGGAAAGTCATGCCCGGTCAACTTTTGTATTGGGAAAGTCATGCCCGGTCAACTTTTGTATTGGGAAAGTCATGCCCGGTCAACTTTTGTATTGGGAAAGTCATGCCCGGTGATCTTTTGTACTGGGAAAGTCATGCCCGGTGAACTTTTGTATTGGGAAAGTCATGCCCGGTGAACTTTTGTATTGGGAAAGTCATGCCCGGTGAACTTTTGTACTGGGAAAGTCATGCCCGGTGAACTTTTGTATTGGGAAAGTCATGCCCGGTGAACTTTTGTATTGGGAAAGTCATGCCCGGTGAACTTTTGTACTGGGAAAGTCATGCCCGGTGAACTTTTGTATTGAGAAAGTCATGCCCGGTCAACTTTTGTATTAGGAAAGTCATGCCCGGTGAACTTTTGTATTGGGAAAGTCATGCCCGGTGAACTTTTGTACTGGGAAAGTCATGCCCGGTGAACTTTTGTATTAGGAAAGTCATGCCCGGTCAACTTTTGTATTGGGAAAGTCATGCCCGGTCAACTTTTGTATTGGGAAAGTCATGCCCGGTGATCTTTTGTACTGGGAAAGTCATGCCCGGTGAACTTTTGTATTGGGAAAGTCATGCCCGGTGAACTTTTGTATTGGGAAAGTCATGCCCGGTGAACTTTTGTATTGGGAAAGTCATGCCCGGTGAACTTTTGTATTGGGAAAGTCATGCCCGGTGAACTTTTGTATTGGGAAAGTCATGCCCGGTGAACTTTTGTATTGGGAAAGTCATGCCCAGTGAACTTTTGTATTGGGAAAGTCATGCCCGGTGAACTTTTGTATTGGGAAAGTCATGCCCGGTGAACTTTTGTATTCGGAAAGTCATGCCCGGTGAACTTTTGTATTGGGAAAGTCATGCCCGGTGATCTTTTGTACTGGGAAAGTCATGCCCGGTGAACTTTTGTACTGGGAAAGTCATGCCCGGTGAACTTTTGTATTGGGAAAGTCATGCCCGGTCAACTTTTGTATTGGGAAAGTCATGCCCGGTGATCTTTTGTATTGGGAAAGTCATGCCCGGTGAACTTTTGTATTGGGAAAGTCATGCCCGGTGAACTTTTGTATTGGGAAAGTCATGCCCCGTGAACTTTTGTATTGGGAAAGTCATGCCCGGTGAACTTTTGTATTGGGAAAGTCATGCCCGGTGAACTTTTGGGAAAGTCATGCCCGGTGATCTTTTGTACTGGGAAAGTCATGCCCGGTGAACTTTTGTATTGGGAAAGTCATGCCCGGTGAACTTTTGTATTGGGAAAGTCATGCCCGGTGAACATTTGTACTGGGAAAGTAATGCCCGGTCAACTTTTGTATTGGGAAAGTCATGCCCGGTGAACTTTTGTATTGGGAAAGTCATGCCCGGTGAACTTTTGTACTGGGAAAGTCATGCCCGGTGAACTTTTGTATTGGGAAAGTCATGCCCGGTCAACTTTTGTATTGGGAAAGTCATGCCCGGTGATCTTTTGTACTGGGAAAGTCATGCCCGGTGAACTTTTGCATGGGAAAAAGTCATGCCCGGTGAACTTTTGTATGGGAAAAGTCATGCCCGGTGAACTTTTGTATTGGGAAAGTCATGCCCGGTGAACTTTTGTATTGGGAAAGTCATGCCCGGTGAACTTTTGTATGGGAAAGTCATGCCCGGTGAACTTTTGTACTGGGAAAGTCATGCCCGGTCAACTTTTGTATTGGGAAAGTCATGCCCGGTCAACTTTTGTATTGGGAAAGTCATGCCCGGTGAACTTTTGTATTGGGAAAGTCATGCCCGGTGAACTTTTGTATTGGGAAAGTCATGCCCGGTGAACTTTTGTATTGGGAAAGTCATGCCCGGTGAACTTTTGTACTGGGAAAGTCATGCCCGGTGAACTTTTGTATTGAGAAAGTCATGCCCGGTCAACTTTTGTATTAGGAAAGTCATGCCCGGTGAACTTTTGTATTGGGAAAGTCATGCCCGGTGAACTTTTGTACTGGGAAAGTCATGCCCGGTGAACTTTTGTATTAGGAAAGTCATGCCCGGTCAACTTTTGTATTGGGAAAGTCATGCCCGGTCAACTTTTGTATTGGGAAAGTCATGCCCGGTGATCTTTTGTACTGGGAAAGTCATGCCCGGTGAACTTTTGTATTGGGAAAGTCATGCCCGGTGAACTTTTGTATTGGGAAAGTCATGCCCGGTGAACTTTTGTATTGGGAAAGTCATGCCCGGTGAACTTTTGTATTGGGAAAGTCATGCCCGGTGAACTTTTGTATTGGGAAAGTCATGCCCGGTGAACTTTTGTATTGGGAAAGTCATGCCCAGTGAACTTTTGTATTGGGAAATTCATGCCCGGTGAACTTTTGTATTGGGAAAGTCATGCCCGGTGAACTTTTGTATTGGGAAAGTCATGCCCGGTGAACTTTTGTATTGGGAAAGTCATGCCCGGTGATCTTTTGTACTGGGAAAGTCATGCCCGGTGAACTTTTGTACTGGGAAAGTCATGCCCGGTGAACTTTTGTATTGGGAAAGTCATGCCCGGTCAACTTTTGTATTGGGAAAGTCATGCCCGGTGATCTTTTGTATTGGGAAAGTCATGCCCGGTGAACTTTTGTATTGGGAAAGTCATGCCCGGTGAACTTTTGTATTGGGAAAGTCATGCCCGGTGAACTTTTGTATTGGGAAAGTCATGCCCGGTGAACTTTTGTATTGGGAAAGTCATGCCCGGTGAACTTTTGTATTGGGAAAGTCATGCCCGGTGAACTTTTGTATTGGGAAAGTCATGCCCGGTGAACTTTTGTATTGGGAAAGTCATGCCCGGTGAACTTTTGTATGGGAAAAGTCATGCCCGGTGAACTTTTGTATGGGAAAAGTCATGCCCGGTGAACTTTTGTATTAGGAAAGTCATGCCCGGTGAACTTTTGTATTGGGAAAGTCATGCCCGGTGAACTTTTGTACTGGGAAAGTCATGCCCGGTGAACTTTTGTATTGGGAAAGTCATGCCCGGTGAACTTTTGTATTGGGAAAGTCATGCCCGGTGAACTTTTGTACTGGGAAAGTCATGCCCGGTGAACTTTTGTATTGGGAAAGTCATGCCCGGTGAACTTTTGTACCGGGAAAGTCATGCCCGGTGAACTTTTTGTATTGGGAAAGTCATGCCCGGTCAACTTTTGTATTGGGAAAGTCATGCCCGGTCAACTTTTGTGTTGGGAAAGTCAGCGCGGTGATCTTTTGTACTGGGAAAGTCATGCCCGGTGAACTTTTGTATGGGAAAAGTCATGCCCGGTGAACTTTTGTACTGGGAAAGTCATGCCCGGTGAACTTTTGTATTGGGAAAGTCATGCCCGGTGAACTTTTGTACCGGGAAAGTCATGCCCGGTGAACTTTTGTACTGGGAAAGTCATTCCCGGTCAACTTTTGTATTGGGAAAGTCATGCCCGGTCAACTTTTGTGTTGGGAAAGTCATGCGCGGTGATCTTTTGTACTGGGAAAGTCATGCCCGGTGAACTTTTGTATGGGAAAAGTCATGCCCGGTGAACTTTTGTATGGGAAAAGTCATGCCCGGTGATCTTTTGTATTGGGAAAGTCATGCCCGGTGAACTTTTGTATTGCGAAAGTCATGCCCGGTGAACTTTTGTACTGGGAAAGTCATGCCCGGTGAACTCTTGTATTGGGAAAGTCATGCCCGGTGATCTTTTGTACTGGGAAAGTCATGCCCGGTGAACTTTTGTATTGGGAAAGTCATGCCCGGTGAACTTTTGTATTGGGAAAGTCATGCCCGGTGAACATTTGTACTGGGAAAGTCATGCCCGGTCAACTTTTGTATTGGGAAAGTCATGCCCGGTGATCTTTTGTATTGGGAAAGCCATGCCCGGTGATCTTTTGTATTGGGAAAGTCATGCCCGGTGAACTTTTGTATTGGGAAAGTCATGACCGGTGAACTTTTGTATTGGGAAAGTCATGCCCGGTAAACTTTTGTATTGGGAAAGTCATGCCCGGTGAACTTTTGTATTGGGAAAGTCATGCCCGGTGATCTTTTGTACTGGGAAAGTCATGCCCGGTCAACTTTTGTATTGGGAAAGTCATGCCCGGTGAACTTTTGTATGGGAAAAGTCATGCCCGGTCAACTTTTGTATTGGGAAAGTCATGCCCGGTCAACTTTTGTATGGGAAAGTCATGCCCGGTCAACTTTTGTATTGGGAAAGTCATGCCCGGTGTATTGGGAAAGTCATGCCCGGTGAACTTTTGTATTGGGAAAGTCATGCCCGGTGATCTTTTGTACTGGGAAAGTCATGCCCGGTGAACTTTTGTATTGGGAAAGTCATGCCCGATCAACTTATGTATTGGGAATGTCATGCCCGGTCAACTTTTGTATTGGGAAAGTCATGCCCGGTGATCTTTTGTACTGGGAAAGTCATGCCCGGTGAACTTTTGTATTGGGAAAGTCATGCCCGGTGATCTTTTGTACTGGGAAAGTCATGCCCGGTCAACTTTTGTATTAGGAAAGTCATGCCCGGTGAACTTTTGTACTGGGAAAGTCATGCCCGGTGAACTTTTGTATTGGGAAAGTCATGCCCGGTCAACTTTCGTATTGGGAAAGTCATGCCCGGTGATCTTTTGTACTGGGAAAGTCATGCCCGGTGAACTTTTGTATTGGGAAAGTCATGCCCGGTGAACTTTTCTATTGGGAAAGTCATGCCCGGTGATCTTTTGTACTGGGAAAGTCAACTTTTGTATTGGGAAAGTCATGCCTGGTGAACTTTTGTATTGGGAAAGTCATGCCCGGTGAACTTTTGTATTGGGAAAGTCATGCCCGGTGAACTTTTGTATTGGGAAAGTCATGCCCGGTGAACATTTGTACTGGGAAAGTCATGCCCGGTCAACTTTTGTATTGGGAAAGTCATGCCCGGTGAACTTTTGTATTGGGAAAGTCATGCCCGGTGAACTTTTGTATTGGGAAAGTCATGCCCGGTCAACTTTTGTATTGGGAAAGTCATGCCTGGTGAACTTTTGTATTGGGAAAGTCATGCCCGGTCAACTTTTGTACTGGGAAAGTCATGCCCGGTGAACTTTTGTATGGGAAAAGTCATGCCCGGTGAACTTTTGTATGGGAAAGTCATGCCCGGTGAACTTTTGTATTGGGAAAGTCATGCCCGGTGAACTTTTGTATTGGGAAAGTCATGCCCGGTCAACTTTTGTATTGGGAAAGTCATGCCCGGTGAACTTTTGTATTGGGAAAGTCATGCCCGGTGAACTTTTGTATTGGGAAAGTCATGCCCGGTGAACTTTTGTACTGGGAAAGTCATGCCCGGTGAACTTTTGTATTGGGAAAGTCATGCCCGGTGAACTTTTGTACTGGGAAAGTCATGCCCGGTGAACTTTTGTATTGGGAAAGTCATGCCCGGTGAACTTTTGTATTGGGAAAGTCATGCCCGGTGAACTTTTGTATTGGGAAAGTCATGCCCGGTGATCTTTTGTACTGGGAAAGTCATGCCCGGTGAACTTTTGTATTAGGAAAGTCATGCCCGGTGAACTTTTGTATTGGGAAAGTCATGCCCGGTGAACATTTGTACTGGGAAAGTCTTGCCGGTCAACTTTTGTATTGGGAAAGTCATGCCCGGTGATTTTTTGTACTGGGAAAGTCATGCCCGGTGAACTTTTGTATTGGGAAAGTCATGCCCGGTGAACATTTGTACTGGGAAAGTCTTGCCGGTCAACTTTTGTATGGGAAAAGTCATGCCCGGTGAACTTTTGTATGGGAAAAGTCATGCCCGGTCAACTTTTGTATTGGGAAGGTCATGCCCGGTGAACTTTTGTATGGGAAAAGTCATGCCCGGTGATCTTTTGTACTGGGAAAGTCATGCCCGGTCAACTTTTGTATGGGAAAAGTCATGCCCGGTGAACTTTTGTATTGGGAAAGTCATGCCCGGTGAACTTTTGTATTGGGAAAGTCATGCCCGGTGATCTTTTGTACTGGGAAAAGTCATGCCCGGTGATCTTTTTTTATACTGGGAAAGTCATGCCCGGTGAACTTTTGTATTGGGAAAGTCATGCCCGGTGAACTTTTGTATGGGAAAAGTCATGCCCGGTGAAATTTTGTATTGGGAAAGTCATGCCCGGTGAACTTTTGTATTGGGAAAGTCATGCCCGGTGAACTTTTGTATTGGGAAAGTCATGCCCGGTGAACTTTTGTATTGGGAAAGTCATGCCCGGTGATCTTTTGTACTGGGAAAGTCATGCCCGGTGAACTTTTGTATTGGGAAAGTCATGCCCGGTGAACTTTTGTATTGGGAAAGTCATGCCCGGTGAACTTTTGTATTGGGAAAGTCATGCCCGGTGAACTTTTGTATTGGGAAAGTCATGCCCGGTGAACTTTTGTACTGGGAAAGTCATGCCCGGTGAACTTTTGTATTGGGAAAGTCATGCCCGGTGAACTTTTGTATTGGGAAAGTCATGCCCGGTGATCTTTTGTATTGGGAAAGTCATGCCCGGTGAACTTTTGTACTGGGAAAGTCATGCCCAGTGAACTTTTGTATTGGGAAAGTCATGCCCGGTCAACTTTTGTATTGGGAAAGTCATGCCCGGTCAACTTTTGTATGGGAAAAGTCATGCCCGGTCAACTTTTGTATTGGGAAAGTCATGCCCGGTCAACTTTTGTATTGGGAAAGTCATGCCCGGTGAACTTTTGTATTGGGAAAGTCATGCGCGGTGAACTTTTGTATTGGGAAAGTCATGCCCGGTGAACTTTTGTATTGGGAAAGTCATGCCCGGTGAACTTTTGTACTGGGAAAGTCATGCCCGGTCAACTTTTGTATTGGGAAAGTCATGCCCGGTCAACTTTTGTATTGGGAAAGTCATGCCCGGTGAACTTTTGTATTGGGAAAGTCATGCCCGGTGAACTTTTGTATGGGAAAAGTCATGCCCGGTGAACTTTTGTATTGGGAAAGTCATGCCCGGTGAACTTTTGTATTGGGAAAGTCATGCCCGGTGAACTTTTGTATGGGAAAAGTCATGCCCGGTGAACTTTTGTATTGGGAAAGTCATGCCCGGTGAACATTTGTATGGGAAAAGTCATGCCCGGTGAACTTTTGTATTGGGAAAGTCATGCCCGGTGAACTTTTGTATGGGAAAAGTCATGCCCGGTGAACTTTTGTATTGGGAAAGTCATGCCCGGTGAACTTTTGTATTGGGAAAGTCATGCCCGGTGATCTTTTGTACTGGGAAAGTCATGCCCGGTGAACTTTTGTATTGAGAAAGTCATGCCCGGTCAACTTTTGTATTGGAAAAGTCATGCCCGGTGATCTTTTGTACTAAGAAAGTCATGCCCGGTGAACTTTTGTATTGGGAAAGTCATGCCCGGTCAACTTTTGTATTGGGAAAGTCATGCCCTTGTATTGGGAAAGTCATGCCCGGTGAACTTTTGTATTGGGAAAGTCATGCCCGGTGAACTTTTGTATTGGGAAAGTCATGCCCGGTCAACTTTTGTATTGGGAAAGTCATGCCCGGTGATCTTTTGTACTGGGAAAGTCATGCCCGGTGAACTTTTGTATTGGGAAAGTCATGCCCGGTGAACTTTTGTATGGGAAAGTCATGCCCGGTGAACTTTTGTATTGGGAAAGTCATGCCCGGTGAACTTTTGTATTGGGAAAGTCATGCCCGGTGAACTTTTGTATGGGAAAAGTCATGCCCGGTGAACTTTTGTATTGGGAAAGTCATGCCCGGTGAACATTTGTATGAGAAAAGTCATGCCCGGTGAACTTTTGTATTGGGAAAGTCATGCCCGGTGAACTTTTGTACTGGGAAAGTCATGCCCGGTGAACTTTTCTATTGGGAAAGTCATGCCCGGTCAACTTTTGTATTGGGAAAGTCATGCCCGGTCAACTTTTGTATTGGGAAAATCATGCCCGGTGAACATTTGTATGGGAAAATTCATGCCCGGTGAACTTTTGTATTGGGAAAGTCATGCCCGGTGAACTTTTGTATTGGGAAAGTCATGCCCGGTGAACTTTTGTACTGGGAAAGTCATGCCCGGTCAACTTTTGTATTGTGAAAGTCATGCCCGGTCAACTTTTGTATTGGGAAAGTCATGCCCGGTCAACTTTTGTATTGGGAAAGTCATGCCCGGTGATCTTTTGTACTGGGAAAGTCATGCCCGGTGAACTTTTGTATTGGGAAAGTCATGCCCGGTGAACTTTTGTATTGGGAAAGTCATGCCCGGTGAACTTTTGTACTGGGAAGGTCATGCCCGGTGAACTTTTGTATTGGGAAAGTCATGCCCGGTGAACTTTTGTATTGGGAAAGTCATGCCCGGTGAACTTTTGTACTGGGAAAGTCATGCCCGGTCAACTTTTGTATTGGGAAAGTCATGCCCGGTCAACGTTTGTATTGGGAAAGTCATGCCCGGTGAACTTTTGTATTGGGAAAGTCATGCCCGGTGAACTTTTGTATTGGGAAAGTCATGCCCGGTGAACTTTTGTATTGGGAAAGTCATGTCCGGTCAACTTTTGTATTGGGAAAGTCATGCCCGGTGAATATTTGTACTGGGAAAGTCATGCCCGGTCAACTTTTGTATTGGGAAAGTCATGCCCGGTCAACTTTTGTATTGGGAAAGTCATGCCCGGTCAACTTTTGTATTGGGAAAGTCATGCCCGGTGAACTTTTGTATTGGGAAAGTCATGCCCGGTGAACTTTTGTATTGGGAAAGTCATGCCCGGTGAACTTTTGTATTGGGAAAGTCATGCCCGGTGAACTTTTGTATTGGGAAAGTCATGCCCGGTGAACTTTTGTATTGGGAAAGTCATGCCCGGTCAACTTTTGTATTGGGAAAGTCATGCCCGGTGAACTTTTGTACTGGGAAAGTCATGCCCGGTGAACTTTTGTATTGGGAAAGTCATGCCCGGTGAACTTTTGTATTGGGAAAGTCATGCCCGGTGAACTTTTGTATTGGGAAAGTCATGCCCGGTGAACTTTTGTACTGGGAAAGTCATGCCCGGTGAACTTTTGTACTGGGAAAGTCATGCCCGGTCAACTTTTGTATTGGGAAAGTCATGCCCGGTGAACTTTTGTATTGGGAAAGTCATGCCCGGTGAACTTTTCTATTGGGAAAGTCATGCCCGGTGAACTTTTGTATGGGAAAAGTCATGCCCGGTGAACTTTTGTATTGGGAAAGTCATGCCCGGTGAACTTTTGTATTGGGAAAGTCATGCCCGGTCAACTTTTGTATTGGGAAAGTCATGCCCGGTGATCTTTTGTACTGGGAAAGTCATGCCCGGTGAACTTTTGTATGGGAAAAGTCATGCCCGGTGAACTTTTGTATTGGGAAAGTCATGCCCGGTGAACTTTTGTATTGGGAAAGTCAAGCCCGGTGAACTTTTGTATTGGGAAAGTCATGCCCGGTGATCTTTTGTACTGGGAAAGTCATGCCCGGTGAACTTTTGTATGGGAAAAGTCATGCCCTCAAGTCATGGGAACTCAACTTTTGTATTGGGAAAGTCATGCCCGGTGAACTTTTGTATTGGGAAAGTCATGCCCGGTCAACTTTTGTATTGGGAAAGTCATGCCCGGTGAACTTTTGTATTGGGAAAGTCATGCCCGGTGAACTTTTGTATTGGGAAAGTCATGCCCGGTGAACTTTTGTATTGGGAAAGTCATGTCCGGTCAACTTTTGTATTGGGAAAGTCATGCCGGGTGAACTTTTGTATTGGGAAAGTCATGTCCGGTGAACTTTTGTATGGGAAAAGTCATGCCCGGTGAACTTTTGTATTGGGAAAGTCATGCCCGGTCAACTTTTGTATTGGGAAAGTCATGCCCGGTGAACTTTTGTATTGGGAAAGTCATGCCCGGTGAACTTTTGTATGGGAAAAGTCATGCCCGGTGATCTTTTGTACTGGGAAAGTCATGCCCGGTCAACTTTTGTATGGGAAAAGTCATGCCCGGTGAACTTTTGTATTGGGAAAGTCATGCCCGGTCAACTTTTGTATTGGGAAAGTCATGCCCGGTGATCTTTTGTACTGGGAAAGTCATGCCCTGTGAACTTTTGTATTGGGAAAGTCATGCCCGGTGATATTTTGTACTGGGAAAGTCATGCCCGGTGAACTTTTGTATTGGGAAAGTCATGCCCGGTGAACTTTTGTATTGGGAAAGTCATGCCCGGTGAACTTTTGTATGGGAAAAGTCATGCCCGGTGAACTTTTGTATTGGGAAAGTCATGCCCGGTCAACTTTTGTATTGGGAAAGTCATGCCCGGTCAACTTTTGTATTGGGAAAGTCATGCCCGGTGAACTTTTGTACTGGGAAAGTCATGCCCGGTGAACTTTTGTATTGGGAAAGTCATGCCCGGTGAACTTTTGTATTGGGAAAGTCATGCCCGGTGAACTTTTGTATTGGGAAAGTCATGCCCGGTCAACTTTTGTATTGGGAAAGTCATGCCCGGTCAACTTTTGTATTGGGAAAGTCATGCCCGGTCAACTTTTGTATTGGGAAAGTCATGCCCGGTCAACTTTTGTATTGGGAAAGTCATGCCCGGTGAACTTTTGTATTGGGAAAGTCATGCCCGGTGAACTTTTGTATTGGGAAAGTCATGCCCGGTGAACTTTTGTATTGGGAAAGTCATGCCCGGTCAACTTTTGTATTGGGAAAGTCATGCCCGGTCAACTTTTGTATTGGGAAAGTCATGCCCGGTGAACTTTTGTACTGGGAAAGTCATGCCCGGTGAACTTTTGTATGGGAAAAGTCATGCCCGGTGAACTTTTGTATTGGGAAAGTCATGCCCGGTGAACTTTTGTATTGGGAAAGTCATGCCCGGTGAACTTTTGTACTGGGAAAGTCATGCCCGGTGAACTTTTGTACTGGGAAAGTCATGCCCGGTGAACTTTTGTATTGGGAAAGTCATGCCCGGTGAACTTTTGTATTGGGAAAGTCATGCCCGGTGAACTTTTGTACTGGGAAAGTCATGCCCGGTGAACTTTTGTATTGGGAAAGTCATGCCCGGTGATCTTTTGTATGGGAAAAGTCATGCCCGGTGATGTTTTGTACTGGGAAAGTCATGCCCGGTCAACTTTTGTATTGGGAAAGTCATGCCCGGTGAACTTTTGTACTGGGAAAGTCATGCCCGGTGAACTTTTGTACTGGGAAAGTCATGCCCGGTGAACTTTTGTATTGGGAAAGTCATGCCCGGTGAACTTTTGTATTGGGAAAGTCATGCCCGGTGAACTTTTGTATTGGGAAAGTCATGCCCGGTCAACTTTTGTATTGGGAAAGTCATGCCCGGTCAACTTTTGTATTGGGAAAGTCATGCCCGGTCAACTTTTGTATTGGGAAAGTCATGCCCGGTCAACTTTTGTATTGGGAAAGTCATGCCCGGTGAACTTTTGTATTGGGAAAGTCATGCCCGGTGAACTTTTGTATTGGGAAAGTCATGCCGGTGAACTTTTGTATTGGGAAAGTCATGCCCGTTCAACTTTTGTATTGGGAAAGTCATGCCCGGTCAACTTTTGTATTGGGAAAGTCATGCCCGGTGAACTTTTGTACTGGGAAAGTCATGCCCGGTGAACTTTTGTATGGGAAAAGTCATGCCCGGTGAACTTTTGTATTGGGAAAGTCATGCCCGGTGAACTTTTGTATTGGGAAAGTCATGCCCGGTGAACTTTTGTACTGGGAAAGTCATGCCCGGTGAACTTTTGTACTGGGAAAGTCATGCCCGGTGAACTTTTGTATTGGGAAAGTCATGCCCGGTGAACTTTTGTATTGGGAAAGTCATGCCCGGTGAACTTTTGTACTGGGAAAGTCATGCCCGGTGAACTTTTGTATTGGGAAAGTCATGCCCGGTGATCTTTTGTATGGGAAAAGTCATGCCCGGTGATCTTTTGTACTGGGAAAGTCATGCCCGGTCAACTTTTGTATTGGGAAAGTCATGCCCGGTGAACTTTTGTACTGGGAAAGTCATGCCCGGTGAACTTTTGTATTGGGAAAGTCATGCCCGGTGAACTTTTGTATTGGGAAAGTCATGCCCGGCGATCTTTTGTACTGGGAAAATCATGCCCGGTGAACTTTTGTATTGGGAAAGTCATGCCCGGTGAACTTTTGTATTGGGAAAGTCATACCCGGTGAACTTTTGTATTGGGAAAGTCATGCCCGGTGAACTTTTGTATTGGGAAAGTCATGCCCGGTGATCTTTTGTACTGGGAAAGTCATGCCCGGTGAACTTTTGTATTGGGAAAGTCATGCCCGGTGAACTTTTGTATTGGGAAAGTCATGCCCGGTGAACTTTTGTACTGGGAAAGTCATGCCCGGTGAACTTTTGTATTGGGAAAGTCATGCCCGGTGAACTTTTGTATTGGGAAAGTCATGCCCGGTGATCTTTTGTACTGGGAAAGTCATTCCCGGTGAACTTTTGTATGGGAAAAGTCATGCCCGGTGATCTTTTGTACTGGGAAAGTCATGCCCGGTGAACTTTTGTATTGGGAAAGTCATGCCCGGTGATCTTTTGTACTGGGAAAGTCATGCCCGATGAACTTTTGTATGGGAAAAGTCATGCCCGGTGAACTTTTGTACTGGGAAAGTCATGCCCGGTGATCTTTTGTACTGGGAAAGTCATGCCCAGTCAACTTTTGTATTGGGAAAGTCATGCCCGGTGAACTTTTGTACTGGGAAAGTCATGCCCGGTGAACTTTTGTATTGGGAAAGTCATGCCCGGTGATCTTTTGTACTGGGAAAGTCATGCCCGATGAACTTTTGTATGGGAAAAGTCATGCCCGGTGAACTTTTGTACTGGGAAAGTCATGCCCGGTGATCTTTTGTACTGGGAAAGTCATGCCGGTGAACTTTTGTATTGGGAAAGTCATGCCCGGTCAACTTTTGTATTGGGAAAGTCATGCCCGGTGAACTTTTGTATTGGGAAAGTCATGCCCGGTGATCTTTTGTACTGGGAAAGTCATGCCCGGTGAACTTTTGTATGGGAAAAGTCATGCCCGGTGATCTTTTGTACTGGGAAAGTCATGCCCGGTGAACTTTTGTATTGGGAAAGTCATGCCCGGTGAACTTTTGTATTGGGAAAGTCATGCCCGGTGAACTTTTGTATGGGAAAAGTCATGCTCGGTGAACTTTTGTATTGGGAAAGTCATGCCCGGTGAACTTTTGTATTGGGAAAGTCATGCCCGGTGAACTTTTGTATTGGGAAAGTCATGCCCGGTGAACTTTTGTATTGGGAAAGTCATGTCCGGTGAACTTTTGTATTGGGAAAGTCATGCCCGGTGAACTTTTGTATTGGGAAAGTCATGCCCGGTGAACTTTTGTATTGGGAAAGTCATGGCCCGGTGAACTTTTGTACTGGGAAAGTCATGCCCGGTGAACTTTTGTATTGGGAAAGTCATGCCCGGTGATCTTTTGTACTGGGAAAGTCATGCCCGGTGAACTTTTGTATTGGCAAAGTCATGCCCGGTGAACTTTTGTATTGGGAAAGTCATGCCCGGTGATCTTTTGTACTGGGAAAGTCATGCCCGGTGAACTTTTGTATGGGAAAAGTCATGCCCGGTGATCTTTTGTACTGGGAAAGTCATGCCCGGTGAACTTTTGTATTGGGAAAGTCATGCCCGGTGATCTTTTGTACTGGGAAAGTCATGCCCGATGAACTTTTGTATGGGAAAAGTCATGCCCGGTGAACTTTGTACTGGGAAAGTCATGCCCGGTGATCTTTTGTACTGGGAAAGTCATGCCCAGTCAACTTTTGTATTGGGAAAGTCATGCCCGGTGAACTTTTGTACTGGGAAAGTCATGCCCGGTGAACTTTTGTATTGGGAAAGTCATGCCCGGTGATCTTTTGTACTGGGAAAGTCATGCCCGATGAACTTTTGTATGGGAAAAGTCATGCCCGGTGAACTTTTGTACTGGGAAAGTCATGCCCGGTGATCTTTTGTACTGGGAAAGTCATGCCCGGTGAACTTTTGTATTGGGAAAGTCATGCCCGGTCAACTTTTGTATTGGGAAAGTCATGCCCGGTGAACTTTTGTATTGGGAAAGTCATGCCCGGTGATCTTTTGTACTGGGAAAGTCATGCCCGGTGAACTTTTGTATGGGAAAAGTCATGCCCGGTGATCTTTTGTACTGGGAAAGTCATGCCCGGTGAACTTTTGTATTGGGAAAGTCATGCCCGGTGAACTTTTGTATTGGGAAAGTCATGCCCGGTGAACTTTTGTATGGGAAAAGTCATGCCCGGTGAACTTTTGTATTGGGAAAGTCATGCCCGGTGAACTTTTGTATTGGGAAAGTCATGCCCGGTGAACTTTTGTATTGGGAAAGTCATGCCCGGTGAACTTTTGTATTGGGAAAGTCATGTCCGGTGAACTTTTGTATTGGGAAAGTCATGCCCGGTGAACTTTTGTATTGGGAAAGTCATGCCCGGTGAACTTTTGTATTGGGAAAGTCATGCCCGGTGAACTTTTGTACTGGGAAAGTCATGCCCGGTGAACTTTTGTATTGGGAAGGTCATGCCCGGTGATCTTTTGTATTGGGAAAGTCATGCCCGGTGATCTTTTGTACTGGGAAAGTCATGCCCGGTCAACTTTTGTATTGGGAAAGTCATGCCCGGTGATCTTTTGTATTGGGAAAGTCATGCCCGGTGAACTTTTGTATTGGGAAAGTCATGCCCGGTGAACTTTTGTATTGGGAAAGTCATGCCCGGTGAACTTTTGTATTGGGAAAGTCATGCCCGGTGAACTTTTGTATTGGGAAAGCCATGCCCGGTGAACTTTTGTATTGGGAAAGTCATGCCCGGTGAACTTTTGTATTGGGAAAGTCATGCCCGGTGAACTTTTGTATTGGGAAAGTCATGCCCGGTGAACTTTTGTATTGGGAAAGTCATGCCCGGTGAACTTTTGTATTGGGAAAGTCATGCCCGGTGAACTTTTGTACTGGGAAAGTCATGCCCGGTGAACTTTTGTATTGGGAAAGTCATGCCCGGTGAACTTTTGTATTGGGAAAGTCATGCCCGGTGAACTTTTGTATTGGGAAAGTCATGCCCGGTGAACTTTTGTACTGGGAAAGTCATGCCCGGTGAACTTTTGTACTGGGAAAGTCATGCCCGGTCAACTTTTGTATTGGGAAAGTCATGCCCGGTGATCTTCTGTACTGGGAAAGTCATGCCCGGTGAACTTTTGTACTGGGAAAGTCATGCCCGGTCAACTTTTGTATTGGGAAAGTCATGCCCGGTGATATTTTGTACTGGGAAAGTCATGTCCGGTCAACTTTTGTATTGGGAAAGTCATGCCCGGTGATCTTTTGTATTGGGAAAGTCATGCCCGGTGATCTTTTGTACTGGGAAAGTCATGCCCGGTCAACTTTTGTATTGGGAAAGTCATGCCCGGTGAACTTTTGTATTAGGAAAGTCATGCCCGGTGAACTTTTGTATTGGGAAAGTCATGCCCGGTGAACTTTTGTATTGGGAAAATCATGCCGGTGAACTTTTGTATTGGGAAAGTCATGCCCGGTGAACTTTTGTATTGGGAAAGTCATGCCCGGTCAACTTTTGTATTGGGAAAGTCATGCCCTTGTATTGGGAAAGTCATGCCCGGTGATCTTTTGTACTGGGAAAGTCATGCCCGGTGAACTTTTGTATTGGGAAAGTCATGCCCGGTGAACATTTGTATTGGGAAAGTCATGCCCGGTGAACTTTTGTATTGGGAAAGTCATGCCCGGTCAACTTTTGTATTGGGAAAGTCATGCCCGGTGAACTTTTGTATTGGGAAAGTCATGCCCGGTCAACTTTTGTATTGGGAAAGTCATGCCCGGTGATCTTTTGTACTGGGAAAGTCATGCCCGGTGAACTTTTGTACTGGGAAAGTCATGCCCGGTGAAGTTTTGTATTGGGAAAGTCATGCCCGGTGAACTTTTGTATTGGGAAAGTCATGCCCGGTGAACTTTTGTATTGGGAAAATCATGCCCGGTCAACTTTTGTATTGGGAAAGTCATGCCCGGTGATCTTTTGTATTGGGAAAGTCATGCCCGGTGAACTTTTGTATGGGAAAAGTCATGCCCGGTGAACTTTTGTACTGGGAAAGTCATGCCCGGTGAACTTTTGTATGGGAAAAGTCATGCCCGGTGAACTTTTGTATGGGAAAAGTCATGCCCGGTGATCTTTTGTATGGGAAAAGTCATGCCCGGTCAACTTTTGTATTGGGAAAGTCATGCCCGGTCAACTTTTGTATTGGGAAAGTCATGCCCGGTGAACTTTTGTATTGGAAAGCCATGCCCGGTGAACTTTTGTATTGGGAAAGTCATGCCCGGTGAACTTTTGTATTGGGAAAGTCATGCCCGGTCAACTTTTGTATTAGGAAAGTCATGCCCGGTGATCTTTTGTACTGGGAAAGTCATGCCCGGTCAACTTTTGTATGGGAAAAGTCATGCCCGGTGAACTTTTGTATTGGGAAAGTCATGCCCGGTCAACTTTTGTATTGGGAAAGTCATGCCCGGTGATCTTTTGTACTGGGAAAGTCATGCCCGGTGAACTTTTGTATTGGGAAAGTCATGCCCGGTGAACTTTTGTATTGGGAAAGTCATGCCCGGTGAACTTTTGTATTGGGAAAGTCATGCCCGGTCATCTTTTGTATTGGGAAAGTCATGCCCGGTGAACTTTTGTATTGGGAAAGTCATGCCCGGTCAACTTTTGTATTGGGAAAGTCATGCCCGGTGATCTTTTGTACTGGGAAAGTCATGCCCGGTGAACTTGTGTACTGGGAAAGTCATGCCCGGTGAATTTTGTATTGGGAAAGTCATGCCCGGTGAACTTTTGTATTGGGAAAGTCATGCCCGGTGAACTTTTGTATTGGGAAAGTCATGCCCGGTCAACTTTTGTATTAGGAAAGTCATGCCCGGTGAACTTTTGTACTGGGAAAGTCATGCCCGGTCAACTTTTGTATTGGGAAAGTCATGCCCGGTCAACTTTTGTATTGGGAAAGTCATGCCCGGTGATCTTTTGTACTGGGAAAGTCATGCCCGGTGAACTTTTGTATGGGAAAAGTCATGCCCGGTCAACTTTTGTATTGGGAAAGTCATGCCCGGTCAACTTTTGTACTGGGAAAGTCATGCCCGGTGAACTTTTGTATGGGAAAAGTCATGCCCGGTGAACTTTTGTATGGGAAAAGTCATGCCCGGTGAACTTTTGTATTGGGAAAGTCATGCCCGGTGAACTTTTGTATTGGGAAAGTCATGCCCGGTGATCTTTTGTACTGGGAAAGTCATGCCCGGTGAACTTTTGTATGGGAAAAGTCATGCCCGGTCAACTTTTGTATTGGGAAAGTCATGCCCGGTTAACTTTTGTACTGGGAAAGTCATGCCCGTGAACTTTTGTATGGGAAAGTCATGCCCGGTGAACTTTTGTATGGGAAAAGTCATGCCCGGTGAACTTTTGTATTGGGAAAGTCATGCCCGGTGAACTTTTGTATTGGGAAAGTCATGCCCGGTGAACTTTTGTATTGGGAAAGTCATGCCCGGTGAACTTTTGTATTGGGAAAGTCATGCCCGGTGAACTTTTTGTATTGGGAAAGTCATGCCCGGTGAACTTTTGTATTGGGAAAGTCATGCCCGGTGAACTTTTGTATTGGGAAAGTCATGCCCGGTCAACTTTTGTATTGGGAAAGTCATGCCCGGTGATCTTTTGTATTGGGAAAGTCATGCCCGGTGAACTTTTGTATGGGAAAAGTCATGCCCGGTGAACTTTTGTACTGGGAAAGTCATGCCCGGTGAACTTTTGTATGGGAAAAGTCATGCCCGGTGAACTTTTGTATGGGAAAAAGTCATGCCCGGTGATCTTTTGTATGGGAAAAGTCATGCCCGGTCAACTTTTGTATTGGGAAAGTCATGCCCGGTCAACTTTTGTATTGGGAAAGTCATGCCCGGTGAACTTTTGTATTGGGAAAGCCATGCCCGGTGAACTTTTGTATTGGGAAAGTCATGCCCGGTGATCTTTTGTACTGGGAAAGTCATGCCCGGTGAACTTTTGTATGGGAAAAGTCATGCCCGGTCAACTTTTGTATTGGGAAAGTCATGCCCGGTCAACTTTTGTACTGGGAAAGTCATGCCCGGTGAACTTTTGTATGGGAAAAGTCATGCCCGGTGAACTTTTGTATGGGAAAAGTCATGCCCGTTGAAATTTTTTATTGGGAAAGTCATGCCCGGTGAACTTTTGTATTGGGAAAGTCATGCCCGGTGATCTTTTGTACTGGGAAAGTCATGCCCGGTGAACTTTTGTATGGGAAAAGTCATGCCCGGTCAACTTTTGTATTGGGAAAGTCATGCCCGGTCAACTTTTGTACTGGGAAAGTCATGCCCGGTGAACTTCTGTATGGGAAAGTCATGCCCGGTGAACTTTTGTATGGGAAAAGTCATGCCCGGTGAACTTTTGTATTGGGAAAGTCATGCCCGGTGAACTTTTGTATTGGGAAAGTCATGCCCGGTCAACTTTTGTATTGGGAAAGTCATGCCCGGTGAACTTTTGTATTGGGAAAGTCATGCCCGGTGAACTTTTGTATTGGGAAAGTCATGCCCGGTGAACTTTTGTACTGGGATAGTCATGCCCGGTGAACTTTTGTATTGGGAAAGTCATGCCCGGTGAACTTTTGTATTGGGAAAGTCATGCCCGGTGAACTTTTGTATTGGGAAAGTCATGCATGGTTTTTTTTTGTACTGGGAAAGTCATGCCCGGTGAACTTTTGTATGGGAAAAGTCATGCCCGGTGATCTTTTGTACTGGGAAGGTCATGCCCGGTGAACTTTTGTATGGGAAAAGTCATGCCCGGTGAACTTTTGTATGGGAAAAGTCATGCCCGGTGAACTTTTGTATTGGGAAAGTCATGCCCGGTGAACTTTTGTATTGGGAAATTCATGCCCGGTGAACTTTTGTATTGGGAAAGTCATGCCCGGTGAACTTTTGTATTGGGAAAGTCATGCCCGGTGAACTTTTGTATTGGGAAAGTCATGCCCGTTGAACTTTTGTACTGGGAAAGTCATGCCCGGTGAACGTTTGTATTGGGAAAATCATGCCCGGTGAACTTTTGTATTGGGAAAGTCATGCCCGGTGAACTTTTGTATTGGGAAAGTCATGCATGGTTTTTTTTGTACTGGGAAAGTCATGCCCGGTGAACTTTTGTATGGGAAAAGTCATGCCCGGTGATCTTTTGTACTGGGAAGGTCATGCCCGGTGAACTTTTGTATGGGAAAAGTCATGCCCGGTGAACTTTTGTATGGGAAAAGTCATGCCCGGTGAACTTTTGTATTGGGAAAGTCATGCCCGGTGATCTTTTGTACTGGGAAAGTCATGCCCGGTGAACTTTTGTATTGGGAAAGTCATGCCCGGTCAACTTTTGTATTGGGAAAGTCATGCCCGGTGATCTTTTGTACTGGGAAAGTCATGCCCGGTGAACTTTTGTATGGGAAAAGTCATGCCCGGTGAACTTTTGTATGGGGAAAGTCATGCCCGGTGAACTTTTGTATTGGGAAAGTCATGCCCGGTGATCTTTTGTACTGGGAAAGTCATGCCCGGTGAACTTTTGTATGGGAAAAGTCATGCCCGGTCAACTTTTGTATTGGGAAAGTCATGCCCGGTCAACTTTTGTACTGGGAAAGTCATGCCCGGTGAACTTTTGTATGGGAAAGTCATGCCCTGTGAACTTTTGTATGGGAAAAGTCATGCCCGGTGAACTTTTGTATTGGGAAAGTCATGCCCGGTGAACTTTTGTATTGGGAAAGTCATGCCCGGTCAACTTTTGTATTGGGAAAGTCATGCCCGGTGAACTTTTGTATTGGGAAAGTCATGCCCGGTGAACTTTTGAATTGGGAAAGTCATGCCCGGTGAACTTTTGTACTGGGAAAGTCATGCCCGGTGAACTTTTGTATTGGGAAAGTCATGCCCGGTGAACTTTTGTATTGGGAAAGTCATGCTCGGTGAACTTTTGTATTGGGAAAGTCATGCCCGGTGAACTTTTGTATTGGGAAAGTCATGCCCGGTGAACTTTTGTATTGGGAAAGTCATGCCCGGTGAACTTTTGTACTGGGAAAGTCATGCCCGGTGAACTTTTGTATTGGGAAAGTCATGCCCGGTGAACTTTTGTATTGGGAAAGTCATGCCCGGTGAACTTTTGTATTGGGAAAGTCATGCCCGGTGATCTTTTGTACTGGGAAAGTCATGCCCGGTGAACTTTTGTATGGGAAAAGTCATGCCCGGTGATCTTTTGTACTGGGAAAGTCATGCCCGGTGAACTTTTGTATGGGAAAAGTCATGCCCGGTGAACTTTTGTATGGGAAAAGTCATGCCCGGTGAACCTTTGTATTGGGAAAGTCATGCCCGGTGATCTTTTGTACTGGGAAAGTCATGCCCGGTGAACTTTTGTATTGGGAAAGTCATGCCCGGTCAACTTTTGTATTGGGAAAGTCATGCCCGGTGAACTTTTGTATTGGGAAAGTCATGCCCGGTGAACTTTTGTATTGGGAAAGTCATGCCCGGTCAGCTTTTGTATTGGGAAAGTCATGCCCGGTGATCTTTTGTACTGGGAAAGTCATGCCCGGTGAACTTCTGTATTGGGAAAGTCATGCCCGGTGAACTTTTGTATGGGAAAGTCATGCCCGGTGAACTTTTGTATTGGGAAAGTCATGCCCGGTGAACTTTTGTTTTGGGAAAGTCATGCCCGGTGAACTTTTGTATGGGAAAAGTCATGCCCGGTGAACTTTTGTATTGGGAAAGTCATGCCCGGTGAACTTTTGTATTGGGAAAGTCATGCCCGGTGAACTTTGTACTGGGAAAGTCATGCCCGGTGAACTTTTGTATTGGGAAGGTCATGCCCGGTGAACTTTTGTATTGCGAAAGTCATGCCCGGTGAACTTTTGTATGGGAAAAGTCATGCCCGGTGAACTTTTGTATTGGGAAAGTCATGCCCGGTGAACTTTTGTATTGGGAAAGTCATGCCCGGTGAACTTTTGTACTGGGAAAGTCATGCCCGGTGAACTTTTGTATTGGGAAAGTCATGCCCGGTCAACTTTTGTATTGGGAAAGTTATGCCCGGTGATCTTTTGTACTGGGAAAGTCATGCCCGGTGAACTTTTGTATGGGAAAATTCATGCCCGGTGAACTTTTGTATGGGAAAAGTCATGCCCGGTGAACTTTTGTATGGGAAAAGTCATGCCCGGTGAACTTTTGTATTGGGAAAGTCATGCCCGGTGAACTTTTGTATTGGGAAAGTCATGCCCGGTCAACTTTTGTATTGGGAAAGTCATGCCCGGTGAACTTTTGTATTGGGAAAGTCATGCCCGGTCAACTTTTGTATTGGGAAAGTCATGCCCGGTGAACTTTTGTATTGGGAAAGTCATGCCCGGTGAACTTTTGTATTGGGAAAGTCATGCATGGTTTTTTTTTTTGTACTGGGAAAGTCATGCCCGGTGAACTTTTGTATGGGAAAAGTCATGCCCGGTGATCTTTTGTACTGGGAAGGTCATGCCCGGTGAACTTTTGTATGGGAAAAGTCATGCCCGGTGAACTTTTGTATGGGAAAAGTCATGCCCGGTGAACTTTTGTATTGGGAAAGTCATGCCCGGTGATCTTTTGTACTGGGAAAGTCATGCCCGGTGAACTTTTGTATTGGGAAAGTCATGCCCGGTCAACTTTTGTATTGGGAAAGTCATGCCCGGTGATCTTTTGTACTGGAAAGTCATGCCCGGTGAACTTTTGTATGGGAAAAGTCATGCCCGGTGAACTTTTGTATGGGAAAAGTCATGCCCGGTGAACTTTTGTATGGGAAAAGTCATGCCCGGTGAAATTTTGTATTGGGAAAGTCATGCCCGGTGAACTTTTGTATTGGGAAAGTCATGCCCGGTGATCTTTTGTACTGGGAAAGTCATGCCCGGTGAACTTTTGTATGGGAAAAGTCATGCCCGGTGAAATTTTGTATTGGGAAAGTCATGCCCGGTGAACTTTTGTATTGGGAAAGTCATGCCCGGTGATCTTTTGTACTGGGAAAGTCATGCCCGGTGAACTTTTGTATGGGAAAAGTCATGCCCGGTCAACTTTTGTATTGGGAAAGTCATGCCCGGTCAACTTTTGTATTGGGAAAGTCATGCATGGTTTTTTTGTACTGGGAAAGTCATGCCCGGTGAACTTTTGTATGGGAAAAGTCATGCCCGATGATCTTTTTGTACTGGGAAGGTCATGCCCGGTGAACTTTTGTATGGGAAAAGTCATGCCCGGTGAACTTTTGTATGGGAAAAGTCATGCCCGGTGAACTTTTGTATTGGGAAAGTCATGCCCGGTGATCTTTTGTACTGGGAAAGTCATGCCCGGTGAACTTTTGTATTGGGAAAGTCATGCCCGGTCAACTTTTGTATTGGGAAAGTCATGCCCGGTGATCTTTTGTACTGGGAAAGTCATGCCCGGTGAACTTTTGTATGGGAAAAGTCATGCCCGGTGAACTTTTGTATGGGAAAAGTCATGCCCGGTGAACTTTTGTATGGGAAAAGTCATGCCCGGTGAAATTTTGTATTGGGAAAGTCATGCCCGGTGAACTTTTGTATTGGGAAAGTCATGCCCGGTGATCTTTTGTACTGGGAAAGTCATGCCCGGTGAACTTTTGTATGGGAAAAGTCATGCCCGGTCAACTTTTGTATTGGGAAAGTCATGCCCGGTCAACTTTTGTACTGGGAAAGTCATGCCCGGTGAACTTTTGTATGGGAAAGTCATGCCCGGTGAACTTTTGTATGGGAAAAGTCATGCCCGGTGAACTTTTGTATGGGAAAAGTCATGCCCGGTGAACTTTTGTATTGGGAAAGTCATGCCCGGTCAACTTTTGTATTGGGAAAGTCATGCCCGGTGAACTTTTGTATTGGGAAAGTCATGCCCGGTGAACTTTTGAATTGGGAAAGTCATGCCCGGTGAACTTTTGTACTGGGAAAGTCATGCCCGGTGAACTTTTGTATTGGGAAAGTCATGCCCGGTGAACTTTTGTATTGGGAAAGTCATGCCCGGTGAACTTTTGTATTGGGAAAGTCATGCCCGGTGAACTTTTGTATTGGGAAAGTCATGCCCGGTGAACTTTTGTATTGGGAAAGTCATGCCCGGTGAACTTTTGTACTGGGAAAGTCATGCCCGGTGAACTTTTGTATTGGGAAAGTCATGCCCGGTGAACTTTTGTATTGGGAAAGTCATGCCCGGTGAACTTTTGTATTGGGAAAGTCATGCCCGGTGATCTTTTGTACTGGGAAAGTCATGCCCGGTGAACTTTTGTATGGGAAAAGTCATGCCCGGTGATCTTTTGTACTGGGAAAGTCATGCCCGGTGAACTTTTGTATGGGAAAAGTCATGCCCGGTGAACTTTTGTATGGGAAAAGTCATGCCCGGTGAACTTTTGTATTGGGAAAGGTCATGCCCGGTGATCTTTTGTACTGGGAAAGTCATGCCCGGTGAACTTTTGTATTGGGAAAGTCATGCCCGGTCAACTTTTGTATTGGGAAAGTCATGCCCGGTGAACTTTTGTATTGGGAAAATCATGCCCGGTGAACTTTTGTATTGGGAAAGTCATGCCCGGTCAACTTTTGTATTGGGAAAGTCATGCCCGGTGATCTTTTGTACTGGGAAAGTCATGCCCGGTGAACTTCTGTATTGGGAAAGTCATGCCCGGTGAACTTTTGTATGGGAAAGTCATGCCCGGTGAACTTTTGTATTGGGAAAGTCATGCCCGGTGAACTTTTGTATTGGGAAAGTCATGCCCGGTGAACTTTTGTATGGGAAAAGTCATGCCCGGTGAACTTTTGTATTGGGAAAGTCATGCCCGGTGAACTTTTGTATTGGGAAAGTCATGCCCGGTGAACTTTGTACTGGGAAAGTCATGCCCGGTGAACTTTTGTATTGGGAAGGTCATGCCCGGTGAACTTTTGTATTGGGAAAGTCATGCCCGGTGAACTTTTGTATGGGAAAAGTCATGCCCGGTGAACTTTTGTATTGGGAAAGTCATGCCCGGTGAACTTTTGTATTGGGAAAGTCATGCCCGGTGAACTTTTGTACTGGAAAGTCATGCCCGGTGAACTTTTGTATTGGGAAAGTCATGCCCGGTCAACTTTTGTATTGGGAAAGTCATGCCCGGTGATCTTTTGTACTGGGAAAGTCATGCCCGGTGAACTTTTGTATGGGAAAATTCATGCCCGGTGAACTTTTGTATGGGAAAAGTCATGCCCGGTGAACTTTTGTATGGGAAAAGTCATGCCCGGTGAACTTTTGTATTGGGAAAGTCATGCCCGGTGAACTTTTGTATTGGGAAAGTCATGCCCGGTCAACTTTTGTATTGGGAAAGTCATGCCCGGTGAACTGTTGTATTGGGAAAGTCATGCCCGGTGAACTTTTGTATTGGGAAAGTCATGCCCGGTGAACTTTTGTATTGGGAAAGTCATGCCCGGTGAACTTTTGTATTGGGAAAGTCATGCATGGTTTTTTTTTGTACTGGGAAAGTCATGCCCGGTGAACTTTTGTATGGGAAAAGTCATGCCCGGTGATCTTTTGTACTGGGAAGGTCATGCCCGGTGAACTTTTGTATGGGAAAAGTCATGCCCGGTGAACTTTTGTATGGGAAAAGTCATGCCCGGTGAACTTTTGTATTGGGAAAGTCATGCCCGGTGATCTTTTGTACTGGGAAAGTCATGCCCGGTGAACTTTTGTATTGGGAAAGTCATGCCCGGTCAACTTTTGTATTGGGAAAGTCATGCCCGGTGATCTTTTGTACTGGGAAAGTCATGCCCGGTGAACTTTTGTATGGGAAAAGTCATGCCCGGTGAACTTTTGTATGGGAAAAGTCATGCCCGGTGAACTTTTGTATGGGAAAAGTCATGCCCGGTGAAATTTTGTATTGGGAAAGTCATGCCCGGTGAACTTTTGTATTGGGAAAGTCATGCCCGGTGATCTTTTGTACTGGGAAAGTCATGCCCGGTGAACTTTTGTATGGGAAAAGTCATGCCCGGTCAACTTTTGTATTGGGAAAGTCATGCCCGGTCAACTTTTGTACTGGGAAAGTCATGCCCGGTGAACTTTTGTATGGGAAAGTCATGCCCGGTGAACTTTTGTATGGGAAAAGTCATGCCCGGTGAACTTTTGTATTGGGAAAGTCATGCCCGGTGAACTTTTGTATTGGGAAAGTCATGCCCGGTCAACTTTTGTATTGGGAAAGTCATGCCCGGTGAAATTTTGTATTGGGAAAGTCATGCCCGGTGAACTTTTGAATTGGGAAAGTCATGCCCGGTGAACTTTTGTACTGGGAAAGTCATGCCCGGTGAACTTTTGTATTGGGAAAGTCATGCCCGGTGAACTTTTGTATTGGGAAAGTCATGCCCGGTGAACTTTTGTATTGGGAAAGTCATGCCCGGTGAACTTTTGTATTGGGAAAGTCATGCCCGGTGAACTTTTGTATTGGGAAAGTCATGCCCGGTGAACTTTTGTACTGGGAAAGTCATGCCCGGTGAACTTTTGTATTGGGAAAGTCATGCCCGGTGAACTTTTGTACTGGGAAAGTCATGCCCGGTGAACTTTTGTATTGGGAAAGTCATGCCCGGTGAACTTTTGTATTGGGAAAGTCATGCCCGGTGAACTTTTGTATTGGGAAAGTCATGCCCGGTGAACTTCTGTATTGGGAAAGTCATGCCCGGTGAACTTTGTACTGGGAAAGTCATGCCCGGTGAACTTTTGTATTGGGAAAGTCATGCCCGGTGAACTTTTGTATTGGGAAAGTCATGCCCGGTGAACTTTTGTATTGGGAAAGTCATGCCCGGTGAACTTTTGTATTGGGAAAGTCATGCCCGGTGAACTTTTGTATTGGGAAAGTCATGCCCGGTGAACTTTGTACTGGGAAAGTCATGCCCGGTGAACTTTTGTATTGGGAAAGTCATGCCCGGTGAACTTTTGTATTGGGAAAGTCATGCCCGGTGAACTTTTGTATTGGGAAAGTCATGCCCGGTGAACTTTTGTATTGGGAAAGTCATGCCCGGTCAACTTTTGTATTGGGAAAGTCATGCCCGGTGAACTTTTGTATTGGGAAAGTCATGCCCGGTGAACTTTTGTATGGGAAAGTCATGCCCGGTGAACTTTTGTATTGGGAAAGTCATGCCCGGTGAACTTCTGTATTGGGAAAGTCATGCCCGGTGAACTTTTGTATGGGAAAGTCATGCCCGGTGAACTTTTGTATTGGGAAAGTCATGCCCGGTGAACTTTTGTATTGGGAAAGTCATGCCCGGTAAACTTTTGTATTGGGAAAGTCATGCCCGGTGAACTTTTGTATTGGGAAAGTCATGCCCGGTCAACTTTTGTATTGGGAAAGTCATGCCCGGTGAACTTTTGTATTGGGAAAGTCATGCCCGGTGAACTTTTGAATTGGGAAAGTCATGCCCGGTGAACTTTTGTACTGGGAAAGTCATGCCCGGTGAACTTTTGTATTGGGAAAGTCATGCCCGGTGAACTTTTGTATTGGGAAAGTCATGCCCGGTGAACTTTTGTATTGGGAAAGTCATGCCCGGTGAACTTTTGTATTGGGAAAGTCATGCCCGGTGAACTTTTGTATTGGGAAAGTCATGCCCGGTGAACTTTTGTACTGGGAAAGTCATGCCCGGTGAACTTTTGTATTGGGAAAGTCATGCCCGGTGAACTTTTGTATTGGGAAAGTCATGCCCGGTGAACTTTTGTATTGGGAAAGTCATGCCCGGTGATCTTTTGTACTGGGAAAGTCATGCCCGGTGAACTTTTGTATGGGAAAAGTCATGCCCGGTGATCTTTTGTACTGGGAAAGTCATGCCCGGTGAACTTTTGTATGGGAAAAGTCATGCCCGGTGAACTTTTGTATGGGAAAAGTCATGCCCGGTGAACTTTTGTATTGGGAAAGTCATGCCCGGTGATCTTTTGTACTGGGAAAGTCATGCCCGGTGAACTTTTGTATTGGGAAAGTCATGCCCGGTCAACTTTTGTATTGGGAAAGTCATGCCCGGTGAACTTTTGTATTGGGAAAGTCATGCCCGGTGAACTTTTGTATTGGGAAAGTCATGCCCGGTCAACTTTTGTATTGGGAAAGTCATGCCCGGTGATCTTTTGTACTGGGAAAGTCATGCCCGGTGAACTTCTGTATTGGGAAAGTCATGCCCGGTGAACTTTTGTATGGGAAAGTCATGCCCGGTGAACTTTTGTATTGGGAAAGTCATGCCCGGTGAACTTTTGTATTGGGAAAGTCATGCTCGGTGAACTTTTGTATGGGAAAAGTCATGCCCGGTGAACTTTTGTATTGGGAAAGTCATGCCCGGTGAACTTTTGTATTGGGAAAGTCATGCCCGGTGAACTTTGTACTGGGAAAGTCATGCCCGGTGAACTTTTGTATTGGGAAGGTCATGCCCGGTGAACTTTTGTATTGGGAAAGTCATGCCCGGTGAACTTTTGTATGGGAAAAGTCATGCCCGGTGAACTTTTGTATTGGGAAAGTCATGCCCGGTGAACTTTTGTATTGGGAAAGTCATGCCTGGTGAACTTTTGTACTGGGAAAGTCATGCCCGGTGAACTTTTGTATTGGGAAAGTCATGCCCGGTGAACTTTTGTATGGGAAAAGTCATGCCCGGTGATCTTTTGTACTGGGAAAGTCATGCCCGGTGAACTTTTGTATTGGGAAAGTCATGCCCGGTCAACTTTTGTACTGGGAAAGTCATGCCCGGTGAACTTTTGTATTGGGAAAGTCATGCCCGGTGAACTTTTGTATTGGGAAAGTCATGCCCGGTCAACTTTTGTATTAGGAAAGTCATGCCCGGTGAACTTTTGTATTGGGAAAGTCATGCCCGGTGAACTTTTGTACTGGGAAAGTCATGCCCGGTGAACTTTTGTATTGGGAAAGTCATGCCCGGTGAACTTTTGTATTGGGAAAGTCATGCCCGGTGAACTTTTGTATTGGGAAAGTCATGCCCGGTGAACTTTTGTACTGGGAAAGTCATGCCCGGTGAACTTTTGTATTGGGAAAGTCATGCCCGGTCAACTTTTGTATGGGAAAAGTCATGCCCGGTGAACTTTTGTATTGGGAAAGTCATGCCCGGTGAACTTTTGTACTGGGAAAGTCATGCCCGGTGATCTTTTGTACTGGGAAAGTCATGCCCGGTGAACTTTTGTATGGGAAAAGTCATGCCCGGTCAACTTTTGTATTGGGAAAGTCATGCCCGGTCAACTTTTGTACTGGGAAAGTCATGCCCGGTGAACTTTTGTATGGGAAAGTCATGCCCGGTGAACTTTTGTATGGGAAAAGTCAGGCCCGGTGAACTTTTGTATTGGGAAAGTCATGCCCGGTGAACTTTTGTATTGGGAAAGTCATGCCCGGTCAACTTTTGTATTGGGAAAGTCATGCCCGGTGAACTTTTGTATTGGGAAAGTCATGCCCGGTGAACTTTTGTATTGGGAAAGTCATGCCCGGTGAACTTTTGTACTGGGAAAGTCATGCCCGGTGAACTTTTGTATTGGGAAAGTCATGCCCGGTGAACCTTTGTATTGGGAAAGTCATGCCCGGTGAACTTTTGTATTGGGAAAGTCATGCCCGGTGAACTTTTGTATTGGGAAAGTCATGCCCGGTGAACTTTTGTATTGGGAAAGTCATGCCCGGTGAACTTTTGTACTGGGAAAGTCATGCCCGGTGAACTTTTGTATTGGGAAAGTCATGCCCGGTGAACTTTTGTATTGGGAAAGTCATGCCCGGTGAACTTTTGTATTGGGAAAGTCATGCCCGGTGATCTTTTGTACTGGGAAAGTCATGCCCGGTGAACTTTTGTATGGGAAAAGTCATGCCCGGTGATCTTTTGTACTGGGAAAGTCATGCCCGGTGAACTTTTGTATGGGAAAAGTCATGCCCGGTGAACTTTTGTATGGGAAAAGTCATGCCCGGTGAACTTTTGTATTGGGAAAGTCATGCCCGGTGATCTTTTGTACTGGGAAAGTCATGCCCGGTGAACTTTTGTATTGGGAAAGTCATGCCCTGTCAACTTTTGTATTGGGAAAGTCATGCCCTTGTATTGGGAAAGTCATGCCCGGTGAACTTTTGTATTGGGAAAGTCATGCCCGGTGAACTTTTGTACTGGGAAAGTCATGCCCGGTGAACTTTTGTATTGGGAAAGTCATGCCCGGTGAACCTTTGTATTGGGAAAGTCATGCCCGGTGAACTTTTGTATTGGGAAAGTCATGCCCGGTGAACTTTTGTATTGGGAAAGTCATGCCCGGTGAACTTTTGTATTGGGAAAGTCATGCCCGGTGAACTTTTGTATTGGGAAAGTCATGCCCGGTGAACTTTTGTACTGGGAAAGTCATGCCCGGTGAACTTTTGTATTGGGAAAGTCATGCCCGCTGAACCTTTGTATTGGGAAAGTCATGCCCGGTGAACTTTTGTATTGGGAAAGTCATGCCCGGTGAACTTTTGTATTGGGAAAGTCATGCCCGGTGAACTTTTGTATTGGGAAAGTCATGCCCGGTGAACTTTTGTACTGGGAAAGTCATGCCCGGTGAACTTTTGTATTGGGAAAGTCATGCCCGGTGAACTTTTGTATTGGGAAAGTCATGCCCGGTGAACTTTTGTATTGGGAAAGTCATGCCCGGTGATCTTTTGTACTGGGAAAGTCATGCCCGGTGAACTTTTGTATGGGAAAAGTCATGCCCGGTGATCTTTTGTACTGGGAAAGTCATGCCCGGTGAACTTTTGTATGGGAAAAGTCATGCCCGGTGAACTTTTGTATGGGAAAAGTCATGCCCGATGAACTTTTGTATTGGGAAAGTCATGCCCGGTGAACTTTTGTATGGGAAAAGTCATGCCCGGTGAACTTTTGTATTGGGAAAGTCATGCCCGGTGAACTTTTGTATTGGGAAAGTCATGCCCGGTGAACTTTGTACTGGGAAAGTCATGCCCGGTGAACTTTTGTATTGGGAAGGTCATGCCCGGTGAACTTTTGCATTGGGAAAGTCATGCCCGGTGAACTTTTGTATGGGAAAAGTCATGCCCGGTGAACTTTTGTATTGGGAAAGTCATGCCCGGTGAACTTTTGTATTGGGAAAGCCATGCCCGGTGAACTTTTGTACTGGGAAAGTCATGCCCGGTGAACTTTTGTATTGGGAAAGTCATGCCCGGTGAACTTTTGTATGGGAAAAGTCATACCGGTGATCTTTTATACTGGAAAAGTCATGCCCGGTGAACTTTTGTATTGGGAAAGTCATGCCCGGTCAACTTTTGTACTGGGAAAGTCATGCCCGATGAACTTTTGTATTGGGAAAGTCATGCCCGGTGAACTTTTGTATTGGGAAAGTCATGCCCGGTCAACTTTTGTATTAGGAAAGTCATGCCCGGTGAACTTTTGTATTGGGAAAATCATGCCCGGTGAACTTTTGTACTGGGAAAGTCATGCCCGGTGAACTTTTGTATTGGGAAAGTCATGCCCGGTGAACTTTTGTATTGGGAAAGTCATGCCCGGTGAACTTTTGTATTGGGAAACTCATGCCCGGTGAACTTTTGTACTGGGAAAGTCATGCCCGGTGAACTTTTGTATTGGGAAAGTCATGCCCGGTCAACTTTTGTAATGGGAAAAGTCATGCCCGGTCAACTTTTGTATTGGGAAAGTCATGCCCGGTGAACTTTTGTACTGGGAAAGTCATGCCCGGTGAACTTTTGTATTGGGAAAGTCATGCCCGGTGAACTTTTGTATGGGAAAAGTCATGCCCGGTGAACTTTTGTATGGGAAAAGTCATGCCCGGTGAACTTTTGTATTGGGAAAGTCATGCCCGGTGATCTTTTGTACTGGGAAAGTCACGCCCGGTGAACTTTTGTATGGGAAAAGTCATGCCCGGTGAACTTTTGTATGGGAAAAGTCATGCCCGGTGAACTTTTGTATTGGGAAAGTCATGCCCGGTGAACTTTTGTATTGGGAAAGTCATGCCCGGTGAACTTTTGTACTGGGAAAGTCATGCCCGGTGAACTTTTGTATTGGGAAAGTCATGCCCGGTGAACTTTTGTATTGTGAAAGTCATGCCCGGTGAACTTTTGTATTGGGAAAGTCATGCCCGGTGAACTTTTGTACTGGGAAAGTCATGCCCGGTGAACTTTTGTATGGGAAAAGTCATGCCCGGTGAACTTTTGTAATGGGAAAGTCATGCCCGGTCAACTTTTGTATTGGGAAAGTCATGCCCGGTGAACTTTTGTATTGGGAAAGTCATGCCCGGTGAACTTTTGTATTGGGAAAGTCATGCCCGGTGAACTTTTGTACTGGGAAAGTCATGCCCAGTGAACTTTTGTATGGGAAAAGTCATGCCCGGTGAACTTTTGTGTTGGGAAAGTCATGCCCGGTCAACTTTTGTATTGGAAAAGTCATGCCCGGTGATCTTTTGTACTGGGAAAGTCATGCCCGGTGAACTTTTGTATTGGGAAAGTCATGCCCGCTGAACTTTTGTATTGGGAAAGTCATGCCCGGTGAACTTTTGTATTGGGAAAGTCATGCCCGGTCAACTTTTGTATTGGGAAAGTCTTGCCCGGTGAACTTTTGTATTGGGAAAGTCATGCCCGGTGAACTTTTGTACTGTGAAAGTCATGCCCGGTGAATTTTTGTATTGGGAAAGTCATGCCCGGTGATCTTTTGTACTGGGAAAGTCATGCCCGGTCAACTTTTGTATTAGGAAAGTCATGCCCGGTCAACTTTTGTATTGGGAAAGTCATGCCCGGTGATCTTTTGTACTGGGAAAGTCATGCCCGGTGAACTTTTGGATCTTTTGTACTGGGAAAGTCATGCCCGTTCAACTTTTGTATTAGGAAAGTCATGCCCGGTGAACTTTTGTATTGGGAAAGTCATGCCCGGTGAACTTTTGTATTGGGAAAGTCATGCCCGGTGAACTTTTGTATTGGGAAAGTCATGCCCGGTGAACTTTTGTATTGGGAAAAGTCATGCCCGGTGAACTTTTGTATGGAAAAGTCATGCCCGGTGCTTTTGTATGGGAAAAGTCATGCCCGGTGATCTTTTGTACTGGGAAAAGTCATGCCCGGTGAACTTTTGTACTGGGAAAGTCATGCCCGGTGAACTTTTGTATTGGGAAAGTCATGCCCGGTGAACTTTTGTATTGGGAAAGTCATGCCCGGTGAACTTTTGTATTGGTAAAGTCATGCCCGGTGAACTTTTGTATTGGGAAAGTCATGCCCGGTGAACTTTTGTATTGGAAAGTCATGCCGGTCAATTTTGTATGGGAAAAGTCATGCCCGGTGAACTTTTGTATGGGAAAAGTCATGCCCGGTGAACTTTTGTATTGGGAAAGTCATGCCCGGTGAACTTTGTATGGGAAAAGTCATGCCCGGTGATCTTTTGTACTGGGAAAGTCATGCCCGGTGAACTTTTGTATGGGAAAGTCATGCCCGGTGAACTTTTGTATTGGGAAAGTCATGCCCGGTGAATTTTGTATTGGGAAAGTCATGCCCGGTGAACTTTTGTATTGGGAAAGTCATGCCCGGTGAACTTTTGTATTGGGAAAGTCATGCCCGGTGAACTTTTGTATTGGGAAAGTCATGCCCGGTCAACTTTTGTACTTGAAAGTCATGCCCGGTGAACTTTTGTATTGGGAAAGTCATGCCCGGTGAACTTTTGTATGGGAAAAGTCATGCCCGGTGAACTTTTGTATTGGGAAAGTCATGCCCGGTGAACTTTTGTATGGGAAAGTCATGCCCGGTGAACTTTTGTATTGGGAAAGTCATGCCCGGTGAACTTTTGTATGGGAAAGTCATGCCCGGTGAACTTTTGTATTGGGAAAGTCATGCCCGGTCAACTTTTGTATTGGGAAAGTCATGCCCGGTCAACTTTTGTATGGGAAAGTCATGCCCGGTCAACTTTTGTATTGGGAAAGTCATGCCCGGTGAACTTTTGTATTGGGAAAAGTCATGCCCGGTGAACTTTTGTATTGGGAAAGTCATGCCCGGTGAACTTTTGTATGGGAAAGTCATGCCCGGTGAACTTTTGTATTGGGAAAGTCATGCCCGGTGAACTTTTGTATTGGGAAAAGTCATGCCCGGTGAACTTTTGTATTGGGAAAGTCATGCCCGGTGAACTTTTGTATTGGGAAAGTCATGCCCGGTGAACTTTTGTATTGGGAAAGTCATGCCCGGTCAACTTTTGTATTGGGAAAGTCATGCCGGTGAACTTTTGTATTGGGAAAAGTCATGCCCGGTGCAACTTTTGTATGGGAAAAGTCATGCCCGGTGAACTTTTGTATTGGGAAAGTCATGCCCGGTGAACTTTTGTATTGGGAAAGTCATGCCCTGGTGAACATTTTGTACTGGGAAAGTCATGCCCGGTGAACTTTTGGTACTGGGAAAGTCATGCCCGGTGACTTTTGTATTGGGAATCATGCCCGGTGAACTTTTGTATTGGGAAAGTCATGCCCGGTGAACTTTTGTATTGGGAAAGTCATGCCCGGTGAACTTTTGTATTGGGAAAGTCATGCCCGGTGAACTTTTGTATTGGGAAAGTCATGCCCGGTGAACTTTTGTATTGGGAAAGTCATGCCCGGTGAACTTTTGTATTGGGAAAGTCATGCCCGGTGAACTTTTGTATTGGAAAGTCATGCCCGGTGATCTTTTGTACTGGGAAAGTCATGCCCGGTGAACTTTTGTATTGGAAAAGTCATGTCCGGTGAACTTTTGTATTGGGAAAGTCATGCCCGGTGAACTTTTGTATTGGGAAAGTCATGCCCGGTGAACTTTTGTATTGGGAAAGTCATGCCCTGTGATCTTTTGTATTGGGAAAGTCATGCCCGGTGAACTTTTGTATTGGGAAAGTCATGCCCGGTGATCTTTTGTACTGGGAAAAGTCATGCCCGGTCAACTTTTGTATTGGGAAAGTCATGCCCGGTGAACTTTTGTATGGGAAAAGTCATGCCCGGTGAACTTTTGTATTGGGAAAGTCATGCCCGGTCAACTTTTGTATTGGGAAAGTCATGCCCGGTGAACTTTTGTATGGGAAAAGTCATGCCCGGTGAACTTTTGCATTGGGAAAGTCATGCCCGGTGATCTTTGTATTGGGAAAGTCATGCCCGGTGAACTTTTGTATTGGGAAAGTCATGCCCGTTGAACTTTTGTATTGGGAAAGTCATGCCCGGTGAACTTTTGTATTGGGAAAGTCATGCCCGGTGATCTTTTGTACTGGGAAAGTCATGCCCGGTCAACTTTTGTATTGGGAAAGTCATGCCCGGTGAACTTTTGTATGGGAAAAGTCATGCCCGGTCAACTTTTGTATTGGGAAAGTCATGCCCGGTCAACTTTTGTATGGGAAAAGTCATGCCCGGTGAACTTTTGTATTGGGAAAGTCATGCCCGGTCACTTTTGTATTGGGAAAGTCATGCCCGGTCAACTTTTGTATTGGGAAAGTCATGCCCGGTGAACTTTTGTATGGGAAAAGTCATGCCCGGTCAACTTTTGTATTGGGAAAGTCATGCCCGGTCAACTTTTGTATGGGAAAAGTCATGCCCGGTGAACTTTTGTATTGGGAAAGTCATGCCCGGTCAACTTTTGTATTGGGAAAGTCATGCCCGGTCAACTTTTGTATTGGGAAAGTCATGCCCGGTGAACTTTTGTATTGGGAAAGTCATGCCCGGTGAACTTTTGTATTGGGAAAGTCATGCCCGGTGAACTTTTGTACTGGGAAAGTCATGCCCGGTGAACTTTTGTACTGGGAAAGTCATGCCCGGTCAACTTTTGTACTGGGAAAGTCATGCCCGGTCAACTTTTGTACTGGGAAAGTCATGCCCGGTCAACTTTTGTATTGGGAAAGTCATGCCCGGTGATCTTTTGTACTGGGAAAGTCATGCCCGGTGAACTTTTGTACTGGGAAAGTCATGCCCGGTGAACTTTTGTATTGGGAAAGTCATGCCCGGTGAACTTTTGTATTGGGAAAGTCATGCCCGGTGAACTTTTGTATTGGGAAAGTCATGCCCGGTGAACTTTTGTATTGGGAAAGTCATGCCCGGTGAACTTTTGTATTGGGAAAGTCATGCCCGGTGAACTTTTGTATTGGGAAAGTCATGCCCGGTGAACTTTTGTATTGGGAAAGTCATGCCCGGTGAACTTTTGTACTGGGAAAGTCATGCCCGGTGAACTTTTGTACTGGGAAAGTCATGCCCGGTGAACTTCTGTATTAGGAAAGTCATGCCCGGTGATCTTTTGTACTGGAAAGTCATGCCCGGTCAACTTTTGTATTAGGAAAGTCATGCCCGGTGAACTTTTGTACTGGGAAAGTCATGCCCGGTCAACTTTTGTATTGGGAAAGTCATGCCCGGTGAACTTTTGTATGGGAAAAGTCATGCCCGGTGAACTTTTGTACTGGGAAAGTCATGCCCGGTCAACTTTTGTACTGGGAAAGTCATGCCCGGTGAACTTTTGTACTGGGAAAGTCATGCCCGGTGAACTTCTGTATTGGGAAAGTCATGCCCGGTGATCTTTTGTACTGGGAAAGTCATGCCCCGGTCAACTTTTGTATTAGGAAAGTCATGCCCGGTGAACTTTTGTACTGGGAAAGTCATGCCCGGTGAACTTTTGTACTGGGAAAGTCATGCCCGGTCAACTTTTGTACTGGGAAAGTCATGCCCGGTGAACTTTTGTACTGGGAAAGTCATGCCCGGTCAACTTTTGTATTGGGAAAGTCATGCCCGGTGATCTTTTGCACTGGGAAAGTCATGCCCGGTGAACTTTTGTACTGGGAAAGTCATGCCCGGTGAATTTTGTATTGGGAAAGTCATGCCCGGCGAACTTTTGTATTGGGAAAGTCATGCTCGGTGAACTTTTGTACTGGGAAAGTCATGCCCGGTGAACTTTTGTACTGGGAAAGTCATGCCCGGTCAACTTTTGTACTGGGAAAGTCATGCCCGGTGAACTTTTGTACTGGGAAAGTCATGCCCGGTGAACTTTTGTATTGGGAAAGTCATGCCCGGTCAACTTTTGTATTGGGAAAGTCATGCCCGGTCAACTTTTGTATTGGGAAAGTCACGCCCGGTGAACTTTTGTATTGGGAAAGTCATGCCCGGTCAACTTTTGTATGGGAAAAGTCATGCCCGGTGAACTTTTGTATGGGAAAAGTCATGCCCGGTGAACTTTTGTATTGGGAAAGTCATGCCCGGTCAACTTTTGTATTGGGAAAGTCATGCCCGATCAACTTTTGTATTGGGAAAGTCATGCCCGGTGAACTTTTGTATGGGAAAAGTCATGCCCGGTCAACTTTGTATTGGGAAAGTCATGCCCGGTCAACTTTTGTATGGGAAAATTCATGCCCGGTGAACTTTTGTATTGGGAAAGTCATGCCCGGTCAACTTTTGTATTGGGAAAGTCATGCCCGGTCAACTTTGTATTGGGAAAGTCATGCCCGGTGAACTTTTGTATTGGAAAGTCATGCCCGGTGAACTTTTGTATTGGGAAAGTCATGCCCGGTGAACTTTTGTACTGGGAAAGTCATGCCCGGTGAACTTTTGTACTGGGAAAGTCATGCCCGGTCAACTTTTGTACTGGGAAAGTCATGCCCGGTCAACTTTTGTACTGGGAAAGTCATGCCCGGTCAACCTTTGTATTGGGAAAGTCATGCCCGGTGATCTTTTGTACTGGGAAAGTCATGCCCGGTGAACTTTTGTACTGGGAAAATCATGCCCGGTGAACTTTTGTATTGGGAAAGTCATGCCCGGTGAACTTTTGTATTGGGAAAGTCATGCCCGGTGAACTTTTGTATTGGGAAAGTCATGCCCGGTGAACTTTTGTATTGGGAAAGTCATGCCCGGTGAACTTTTGTATTGGGAAAGTCATGCCCGGTGAACTTTTGTATTGGGAAAGTCATGCCCGGTGAACTTTTGTATTGGGAAAGTCATGCCCGGTGAACTTTTGTATTGGGAAAGTCATGCCCGGTGAACTTTTGTACTGGGAAAGTCATGCCCGGTGAACTTTTGTACTGGGAAAGTCATGCCCGGTGAACTTCTGTATTGGGAAAGTCATGCCCGGTGATCTTTTGTACTGGGAAAGTCATGCCCGGTCAACTTTTGTATTAGGAAAGTCATGCCCGGTGAACTTTTGTACTGGGAAAGTCATGCCCGGTCAACTTTTGTATTGGGAAAGTCATGCCCGGTGAACTTTTGTATGGGAAAAGTCATGCCCGGTGATCTTTTGTACTGGGAAAGTCATGCCCGGTCAACTTTTGTATGGGAAAAGTCATGCCCGGTGAACTTTTGTATTGGGAAAGTCATGCCCGGTCAACTTTTGTATTAGGAAAGTCATGCCCGGTGATCTTTTGTACTGGGAAAGTCATGCTCGGTGAACTTTTGTACTGGGAAAGTCATGCCCGGTGAACTTTTGTACTGGGAAAGTCATGCCCGGTCAACTTTTGTACTGGGAAAGTCATGCCCGGTGAACTTTTGTACTGGAAAGTCATGCCCGGTCAACTTTTGTATTGGGAAAGTCATGCCCGGTGATCTTTTGCACTGGGAAAGTCATGCCCGGTGAACTTTTGTACTGGGAAAGTCATGCCCGGTGAACTTTTGTATTGGGAAAGTCATGCCCGGTGAACTTTTGTATTGGGAAAGTCATGCCCGGTGAACTTTTGTATTGGGAAAGTCATGCCCTGTCAACTTTTGTATGGGAAAAGTCATGCCCGGTGAACTTTTGTATGGAAAAGTCATGCCCGGTGAACTTTTGTATTGGGAAAGTCATGCCCGGTGATCTTTTGTATTGGGAAAGTCATGCCCGGTCAACTTTTGTATGGGAAAAGTCATGCCCGGTGAACTTTTGTATTGGGAAAGTCATCTCCGGTGAACTTTTGTATTAGGAAAGTCATGCCCGGTCAACTTTTGTATGGAAAAGTCATGCCCGGTGAACTTTTGTATTGGGAAAGTCATGCCCGGTCAACTTTTGTACTGGGAAAGTCATGCCCGGTGATCTTTTGTACTGGGAAAGTCATGCCCGGTGAACTTTTGTATTGGGAAAGTCATGCCCGGTGAACTTTTGTATTGGGAAAGTCATGCCCGGTGAACTTTTGTACTGGGAAAGTCATGCCCGGTGAACTTTTGTACTGGGAAAGTCATGCCCGGTGATCTTTTGTATTGGGAAAGTCATGCCCGGTCAACTTTTGTATGGGAAAAGTCATGCCCGGTGAACTTTTGTATTGGGAAAGTCATGCCCGGTGAACTTTTGTATTGGGAAAGTCATGCCCGGTGAATTTTTGAACTGGGAAAGTCATGCCCGGTGATCTTTTGTATTGGGAAAGTCATGCCCGGTGAACTTTTGTATTGGGAAAGTCATGCCCGTTGAACTTTTGTATGGGAAAAGTCATGCCCGGTGAACTTTTGTATTGGGAAAGTCATGCCCGGTGAACTTTTGTACTGGGAAAGTCATGCCCGGCCAACTTTTGTATTGGGAAAGTCATGCCCGGTGAACTTTTGTATTGGGAAAGTCATGCCCGGTCAACTTTTGTATTGGGAAAGTCATGCCCGGTCAACTTTTGTATTGGGAAAGTCATGCCCGGTCAACTTTTGTATTGGGAAAGTCATGCCCGGTGAACTTTTGTATTGGGAAAGTCATGCCCGGTGAACTTTTGTATTGGGAAAGTCATGCCCGGTGAACTTTTGTACTGGGAAAGTCATGCCCGGTCAACTTTTGTACTGGGAAAGTCATGCCCGGTGAACTTTTGTATTGGGAAAGTCATGCCCGGTGAACATTTGTATTGGGAAAGTCATGCCCGGTCAACTTTTGTATTGGAAAGTCATTCCCGGTGATCTTTTTTACTGGGAAAGTCATGCCCGGTCAACTTTTGTATTAGGAAAGTCATGCCCGGTGAACTTTTGTATGGGAAAAGTCATCTCCGGTGAACTTTTGTATGGGAAAAGTCATGCCCGGTGAACTTTTGTATTGGGAAATCATGCCCGGTGATCTTTTGTATTGGGAAAGTCATGCCCGGTGATCTTTTGTACTGGGAAAGTCATGCCCGGTGAACTTTTGTATGGGAAAAGTCATGCCCGGTCAACTTTTGTATTGGGAAAGTCATGCCCGGTCAACTTTTGTATTGGGAAAATCATGCCCGGTGAACTTTTGTATGGGAAAAGTCATGCCCGGTGAACTTTTGTATTGGGAAAGTCATTCCCGGTGATCTTTTGTATTGGGAAAGTCATGCCCGGTGAACTTTTGTACTGGGAAAATCATGCCCGGTGAACTTTTGTACTGTGAAAGTCATGCCCGGTCAACTTTTGTATTGGGAAAGTCATGCCCGGTGATCTTTGGTACTGGGAAAGTCATGCCCGGTCAACTTTTGTATTGGGAAAGTCATGCCCGGTGAACTTTTGTATTGGGAAAGTCATGCCCGGTGAACTTTTGTATTGGGAAAGTCATGCCCGGTGAAATTTTGTATTTGGGAAAGTCATGCCCGGTGATCTTTTGTACTGGGAAAGTCATGCCCGGTGAACTTTTGTATTGGGAAAGTCATGCCCGGTGATCTTTTGTATTGGGAAAGTCATGCCCGGTGAACTTTTGTATTGGGAAAGTCATGCCCGTTGAACGTTTGTATGGGAAAAGTCATACCCGGTGAACTTTTGTATTGGGAAAGTCATGCCCGGTGAACTTTTGTACTGGGAAAGTCATGCCCGGTCAACTTTTGTATTGGGAAAGTCATGCCCGGTGAACTTTTGTATTGGGAAAGTCATGCCCGGTCAACTTTTGTATTGGGAAAGTCATGCCCGGTCAACTTTTGTATTGGGAAAGTCATGCCCGGTGAACTTTTGTATTGGGAAAGTCATGCCCGGTGAACTTTTGTATTGGGAAAGTCATGCCCGGTGAACTTTTGTATTGGGAAAGTCATGCCCAGTGAACTTTTGTACTGGGAAAGTCATGCCCGGTCAACTTTTGTACTGGGAAAGTCATGCCCGGTGAACTTTTGTATTGGGAAAGTCATGCCCGGTGAACTTTTGTATTGGGAAAGTCATGCCCGGTGAACTTTTGTATTGGGAAAGTCATGCCCGGTGAACTTTTGTATTGGGAAAGTCATGCCCGGTGAACTTTTGTATGGGAAAGTCATGCCCGGTGAACTTTTGTATTGGGAAAGTCATGCCCGGTGAACTTTTGTATTGGGAAAGTCATGCCCGGTGAACTTTTGTATTGGGAAAGTCATGCCCGGTGAACTTTTGTATTGGGAAAGTCATGCCAGGTCAACTTTTGTATTGGGAAAGTCATGCCCGGTGAACTTTTGTATTGGGAAAGTCATGCCCGGTGAACTTTTGTATGGGAAAAGTCATGCCCGGTGAACTTTTGTATTGGGAAAGTCATGCCCGATGAACTTTTGTATTGGGAAAGTCATGCCCGGTGATCTTTTGTACTGGGAAAGTCATGCCCGGTGAACTTTTGTATTGGGAAAGTCATGCCCGGTGAACTTTTGTATTGGGAAAGTCATGCCCGGTGAACTTTTGTATTGGGAAAGTCATGCCCGGTGAACTTTTGTATTGGGAAAGTCATGCCCGGTGAAATTTTGTATTGGGAAAGTCATGCCCGGTGATCTTTTGTACTGGGAAAGTCATGCCCGGTGAACTTTTGTATTGGGAAAGTCATGCCCGGTGATCTTTTGTATTGGGAAAGTCATGCCCGGTGAACTTTTGTATTGGGAAAGTCATGCCCGTTGAACTTTTGTATGGGAAAAGTCATACCCGGTGAACTTTTGTATTGGGAAAGTCATGCCCGGTGAACTTTTGTACTGGGAAAGTCATGCCCGGTCAACTTTTGTATTGGGAAAGTCATGCCCGGTGAACTTTTGTATTGGGAAAGTCATGCCCGGTCAACTTTTGTATTGGGAAAGTCATGCCCGGTCAACTTTTGTATTGGGAAAGTCATGCCCGGTGAACTTTTGTATTGGGAAAGTCATGCCCGGTGAACTTTTGTATTGGGAAAGTCATGCCCGGTGAACTTTTGTATTGGGAAAGTCATGCCCAGTGAACTTTTGTACTGGGAAAGTCATGCCCGGTGATATTTTGTACTGGGAAAGTCATGCCCGGTGAACTTTTGTATTGGGAAAGTCATGCCCGGTGAACTTTTGTATTGGGAAAGTCATGCCCGGTGAACTTTTGTATTGGGAAAGTCATGCCCGGTGAACTTTTGTATTGGGAAAGTCATGCCCGGTGATCTTTTGTACTGGGAAAGTCATGCCCGGTGAACTTTTGTATTGGGAAAGTCATGCCCGGTGAACTTTTGTATTGGGAAAGTCATGCCCGGTGAACTTTTGTATTGGAAAAGTCATGCCCGGTGAACTTTTGTATTGGGAAAGTCATGCCAGGTCAACTTTTGTATTGGGAAAGTCATGCCCGGTGAACTTTTGTATTGGGAAAGTCATGCCCGATGAACTTTTGTATTGGGAAAGTCATGCCCGGTGATCTTTTGTACTGGGAAAGTCATGCCCGGTGAACTTTTGTATGGGAAAAGTCATGCCCGGTGAACTTTTGTATTGGGAAAGTCATGCCCGATGAACTTTTGTATTGGGAAAGTCATGCCCGGTGATCTTTTGTACTGGGAAAGTCATGCCCGGTGAACTTTTGTATTGGGAAAGTCATGCCCGGTGAACTTTTGTATTGGGAAAGTCATGCCCGGTGAACTTTTGTATTGGGAAAGTCATGCCCGGTGAACTTTTGTATTGGGAAAGTCATGCCCGGTGAACTTTTGTATTGGGAAAGTCATGCCCGGTGAACTTTTGTATTGGGAAAGTCATGCCCGGTGAACTTTTGTATTGGGAAAGTCATGCCCGGTGAACTTTTGTATTGGGAAAGTCATCCCCGGGGAACTTTTGTATGGGAAAAGTCATGCCCGGTGAACTTTTGTATTGGGAAAGTCATGCCCGGTGAACTTTTGTATTGGGAAAGTCATGCCCGGTGAACTTTTGTATGGGAAAAGTCATGCCCGGTGAACTTTTGTACTGGGAAAGTCATGCCCGGTGAACTTTTGTATTGGGAAAGTCATGCCCGGTGAACTTTTGTACTGGGAAAGTCATGCCCGGTGAACTTTTGTATTGGGAAAGTCATGCCCGGTGATCTTTTGTACTGGGAAAGTCATGCCCGGTGAACTTTTGTATTGGGAAAGTCATGCCCGGTGAACTTTTGTATTGGGAAAGTCATGCCCGGTGAACTTTTGTATTGGGAAAGTCATGCCCGGTGAACTTTTGTATTGGGAAAGTCATGCCCAGTGAACTTTTGTACTGGGAAAGTCATGCCCGGTGATATTTTGTACTGGGAAAGTCATGCCCGGTGAACTTTTGTATTGGGAAAGTCATGCCCGGTGAACTTTTGTATTGGGAAAGTCATGCCCGGTGAACTTTTGTATTGGGAAAGTCATGCCCGGTGAACTTTTGTATTGGGAAAGTCATGCCCGGTGATCTTTTGTACTGGGGAAGTCATGCCCGGTGAACTTTTGTATTGGGAAAGTCATGCCCGGTGAACTTTTGTATTGGGAAAGTCATGCCCGGTGAACTTTTGTATTGGAAAAGTCATGCCCGGTGAACTTTTGTATTGGGAAAGTCATGCCAGGTCAACTTTTGTATTGGGAAAGTCATGCCCGGTGAACTTTTGTATTGGGAAAGTCATGCCCGGTGAACTTTTGTATGGGAAAAGTCATGCCCGGTGAACTTTTGTATTGGGAAAGTCATGCCCGATGAACTTTTGTATTGGGAAAGTCATGCCCGGTGATCTTTTGTACTGGGAAAGTCATGCCCGGTGAACTTTTGTATTGGGAAAGTCATGCCCGGTGAACTTTTGTATTGGGAAAGTCATGCCCGGTGAACTTTTGTATTGGGAAAGTCATGCCCGGTGAACTTTTGTATTGGGAAAGTCATCCCCGGGGAACTTTTGTATGGGAAAAGTCATGCCCGGTGAACTTTTGTATTGGGAAAGTCATGCCCGGTGAACTTTTGTATTGGGAAAGTCATGCCCGGTGAACTTTTGTATGGGAAAAGTCATGCCCGGTGAACTTTTGTACTGGGAAAGTCATGCCCGGTGAACTTTTGTATTGGGAAAGTCATGCCCGGTGAACTTTTGTACTGGGAAAGTCATGCCCGGTGAACTTTTGTATTGGGAAAGTCATGCCCGGTGATCTTTTGTACTGGGAAAGTCATGCCCGGTGAACTTTTGTATTGGGAAAGTCATGCCCGGTGAACTTTTGTATTGGGAAAGTCATGCCCGGTGAACTTTTGTATTGGGAAAGTCATGCCCGGTGAACTTTTGTATTGGGAAAGTCATGCCCGGTCAACTTTTGTATTGGGAAAGTCATGCCCGGTGAACTTTTGTATTGGGAAAGTCATGCCCGGTGAACTTTTGTATTGGGAAAGTCATGCCCGGTGAACTTTTGTATTGGGAAAGTCATGCCCGGTGAACTTTTGTATGGGAAAAGTCATGCCCGGTGAACTTTTGTATTGGGAAAGTCATGCCCGGTGAACTTTTGTATTGGGAAAGTCATGCCCGGTGAACTTTTGTATGGGAAAAGTCATGCCCGGTGAACTTTTGTACTGGGAAAGTCATGCCCGGTGAACTTTTGTATTGGGAAAGTCATGCCCGGTGAACTTTTGTACTGGGAAAGTCATGCCCGGTGAACTTTTGTACTGTGAAAGTCATGCCCGGTCAACCTTTGTATTGGGAAAGTCATGCCCGGTGATCTTTGGTACTGGGAAAGTCATGCCCGGTCAACTTTTGTATTGGGAAAGTCATGCCCGGTGAACTTTTGTATTGGGAAAGTCGTGCCCGGTGAACTTTTGTATTGGGAAAGTCATGCCCGGTGAACTTTTGTATTGGGAAAGTCATGCCCGGTGAACTTTTGTACTGGGAAAGTCATGCCCGGTGAACTTTTGTACTGTGAAAGTCATGCCCGGTGATCTTTTGTATTGGGAAAGTCATGCCCGGTGATCTTTTGTACTGGGAAAGTCATGCCCGGTGAACTTTTGTATGGGAAAAGTCATGCCCGGTGAACTTTTGTATTGGGAAAGTCATGCCCGGTGAACTTTTGTACTGGGAAAGTCATGCCCGGTGAACTTTTGTATTGGGAAAGTCATGCCCGGTGAACTTTTGTATGGGAAAAGTCATGCCCGGTGAACTTTTGTATTGGGAAAGTCATGCCCGGTCAACTTTTGTATTGGGAAAGTCATGCCCGTTGAACTTTTGTATGGGAAAAGTCATGCCCGGTGAACTTTTGTATTGGGAAAGTCATGCCCGGTGAACTTTTGTATTGGGAAAGTCATGCCCGGTGAACTTTTGTATTGGGAAAGTCATGCCCGGTCAACCTTTGTATTGGGAAAGTCATGCCCGGTGAACTTTTGTATTGGGAAAGTCATGCCTGGTGATCTTTTGTACTGGGAAAGTCATGCCCGGTGAACTTTTGTATTGGGAAAGTCATGCCCGGTGAACTTTTGTATTGGGAAAGTCATGCCCGGTGAACTTTTGTATTGGGAAAGTCATGCCCGGTGAACTTTTGTATTGGGAAAGTCATGCCCGGTGAACTTTTGTATTGGGAAAGTCATGCCCGGTGATCTTTTGTACTGGGAAAGTCATGCCCGGTGAACTTTTGTATTGGGAAAGTCATGCCCGGTGAACTTTTGTATTGGGAAAGTCATGCCCGGTGAACTTTTGTATGGGAAAAGTCATGCCCGGTGAACTTTTGTATTGGGAAAGTCATGCCCGGTGAACTTTTGTATTGGGAAAGTCATGCCCGGTGAACTTTTGTATTGGGAAAGTCATGCCCGGTGAACTTTTGTATTGGGAAAGTCATGCCCGGTAAACTTTTGTATGGGAAAATCATGCCCGGTGAACTTTTGTATTGGGAAAGTCATGCCCGGTCAACTTTTGTATTGGGAAAGTCATGCCCGGTGAACTTTTGTATGGGAAAAGTCATGCCCGGTGAACTTTTGTATTGGGAAAGTCATGCCCGGCGAACTTTTGTATTGGGAAAGTCATGCCCGGTGAACTTTTGTATTGGGAAAGTCATGCCCGGTCAACTTTTGTATTGGGAAAGTCATGCCCGGTGAACTTTTGTATTGGGAATGTCATGCCCGTTGATATTTTGTACTGGGAAAGTCATGCCCGGTGAACTTTTGTATTGGGAAAGTCATGCCCGGTGAACTTTTGTATTGGGAAAGTCATGCCCGGTGAACTTTTGTATTGGGAAAGTCATGCCCGGTGAACTTTTGTATTGGGAAAGTCATGCCCGGTGAACTTTTGTATTGGGAAAGTCATGCCCGGTGAACTTTTGTATTGGGAAAGTCATGCCCGGTGATCTTTTGTACTGGGAAAGTCATGCCAGGTGAACTTTTGTATTGGGAAAGTCATGCCCGGTGAACTTTTGTATTGGGAAAGTCATGCCCGGTGAACTTTTGTATGGGAAAAGTCATGCCCGGTGAACTTTTGTATTGGGAAAGTCATGCCCGGTGAACTTCTGTATTGGGAAAGTCATGTCCGGTGAACTTTTGTACTGGGAAAGTCATGCCCGGTGAACTTTTGTATTGGGAAAGTCATGCCCGGTGAACTTTTGTATTGGGAAAGTCATGCCCGGTGAACTTTTGTATTGGGAAAGTCATGCCCGGTGAACTTTTGTATTGGGAAAGTCATGCCCGGTGAACTTTTGTATTGGGAAAGTCATGCCCGGCGAACTTTTGTATTGGGAAAGTCATGCCCGGTGAACTTTTGTATTGGGAAAGTCATGCCCGGTGAACTTTTGTATTGGGAAAGTCATGCCCGGTAAACTTTTGTATTGGGAAAGTCATGCCCGGTGAACTTTTGTATTGGGAAAGTCATGCCCGGTGAACATTTGTATGGAAAAAGTCATGCCCGGTGAACTTTTGTATTGGGAAAGTCATGCCCGGTGAACTTTTGTATTGGGAAAGTCATGCCCGATGATCTTTTGTACTGGGAAAGTCATGCCCGGTGAACTTTTGTATTGGGAAAGTCATGCCCGGTGAACTTTTGTATTGGGAAAGTCATGCCCGGTGAACTTTTGTATTGGGAAAGTCATGCCCGGTGAACTTTTGTATTGGGAAAGTCATGCCCGGTGAAATTTTGTATTGGGAAAGTCATGCCCGGTGAACTTTTGTATTGGGAAAGTCATGCCCGGTGAACTTTTGTATTGGGAAAGTCATGCCCGGTGAACTTTTGTATTGGGAAAGTCATGCCCGGTGAACTTTTGTATGGAAAAGTCATGCCCGGTGAACTTTTGTATTGGGAAAGTCATGCCCGGTGAACTTTTGTATTGGGAAAGTCATGCCCGGTGAACTTTTGTATGGGAAAAGTCATGCCCGGTGAACTTTTGTACTGGGAAAGTCATGCCCGGTGAACTTTTGTATTGGGAAAGTCATGCCCGGTGATCTTTTGTACTGGGAAAGTCATGCCCGGTGAACTTTTGTATTGGGAAAGTCATGCCCGGTGATCTTTTGTACTGGGAAAGTCATGCCCGGTGAACTTTTGTATTGGGAAAGTCATGCCCGGTGAACTTTTGTATTGGGAAAGTCATGCCCGGTGAACTTTTGTATTGGGAAAGTCATGCCCGGTGAACTTTTGCATTGGGAAAGTCATGCCCGGTGAACTTTTGTATTGGGAAAGTCATGCCCGGTGAACTTTTGTATGGGAAAAGTCATGCCCGGTGAACTTTTGTATTGGGAAAGTCATGCCCGGTGAACTTTTGTATTGGGAAAGTCATGCCCGGTGAACTTTTGTATGGGAAAAGTCATGCCCGGTGGACTTTTGTACTGGGAAAGTCATGCCCGGTGAACTTTTGTATTGGGAAAGTCATGCCCGGTGAACTTTTGTACTGAGAAAGTCATGCCCGGTGAACTTTTGTACTGTGAAAGTCATGCCCGGTCAACTTTTGTATTGGGAAAGTCATGCCCGGTGATCTTTGGTACTGGGAAAGTCATGCCCGGTAAACTTTTGTATTGGGAAAGTCATGCCCGGTGAACTTTTGTATTGGGAAAGTCATGCCCGGTGAACTTTTGTATTGGGAAAGTCATGCCCGGTGAACTTTTGTATTGGGAAAGTCATGCCCGGTGAACTTTTGTACTGGGAAAGTCATGCCCGGTGAACTTTTGTATTGGGAAAGTCATGCCCGGTGAACTTTTGTATTGGGAACGTCATGCCCGGTGAACTTTTGTATGGGAAAAGTCATGCCCGGTGAACTTTTGTATTGGGAAAGTCATGCCCGGTGAACTTTTGTATTGGGAAAGTCATGCCCGGTGAACTTTTGTACTGGGAAAGTCATGCCCGGTGAACTTTTGTATTGGGAAAGTCATGCCCGGTGAACTTTTGTATTGGGAAAGTCATGCCCGGTGAACTTTTGTATTGGGAAAGTCATGCCCGGTGAACTTTTGTATTGGGAAAGTCATGCCCGGTGAACTTTTGTATTGGGAAAGTCATGCCCGGTGATCTTTTGTACTGGGAAAGTCATGCCCGGTGATCTTTTGTATTGGGAAAGTCATGCCCGGTGAACTTTTGTATGGGAAAAGTCATGCCCGGTGAACTTTTGTATTGGAAAAGTCATGCCCGGTGAACTTTTGTATTGGGAAAGTCATGCCCGGTCAATTTTGTACTGGGAAAGTCATGCCCGGTGAACTTTTGTATTGGGAAAGTCATGCCCGGTGAACTTTTGTATTGGGAAAGTCATGCCCGGTGAACTTTTGTATTGGGAAAGTCATGCCCGGTAAACTTTTGTATTGGGAAAGTCATGCCCGGTGATCTTTTGTACTGGGAAAGTCATGCCCGGTGAACTTTTGTATTGGGAAAGTCATGCCCGGTGAACTTTTGTATTGGGAAAGTCATGCCCGGTGAACTTTTGTATGGGAAAAGTCATGCCCGGTGAACTTTTGTATTGGGAAAGTCATGCCCGGTCAACTTTTGTATTGGGAAAGTCATGCCCGGTGAACTTTTGTATTGGGAAGTCATGCCCGGTGAACTTTTGTATGGGAAAAGTCATGCCCGGTGAACTTTTGTATTGAGAAAGTCATGCCCGGTGAACTTTTGTATTGGGAAAGTCATGCCCGGTGATCTTTTGTACTGGGAAAAGTCATGCCCGGTGAACTTTTGTATTGGGAAAGTCATGCCCGGTGAACTTTTGTATTGGGAAAGTCATGCCCGGTGAACTTTTGTACTGGGAAAGTCATGCTCGGTGAACTTTTGTATTGGGAAAGTCATGCCCGGTGATCTTTTGTACTGGGAAAGTCATGCCCGGTGAACTTTTGTATTGGGAAAGTCATGCCCGGTGATCTTTTGTACTGGGAAAGTCATGCCCGGTGAACTTTTGTATTGGGAAAGTCATGCCCGGTCAACTTTTGTATTGGGAAAGTCATGCCCGGTGATCTTTGGTACTGGGAAAGTCATGCCCGGTCAACTTTTGTATTGGGAAAGTCTTGCCCGGTGAACTTTTGTATTGGGAAAGCCATGCCCGGTCAACTTTGTATTGGGAAAGTCATGCCCGGTGAACTTTTGTATGGGAAAAGTCATGCCCGGTGAACTTTTGTATTGGGAAAGTCATGCCCGGTCAACTTTTGTATTGGGAAAGTCATGCCCGGTGATCTTTTGTACTGGGAAAGTCATGCCCGGTGAACTTTTGTATTGGGAAAGTCATGCCCGGTGAACTTTTGTATGGGAAAAGTCATGCCCGGTGAACTTTTGTATGGGAAAAGTCATGCCCGGTGAACTTTTGTACTGGGAAAGTCATGCCCGGTCAACTTTTGTATTGGGAAAGTCATGCCCGGTGATCTTTTGTACTGGGAAAGTCATGCCCGGTGAACTTTTGTATTGGGAAAGTCATGCCCGGTGAACTTTTGTACTGGGAAAGTCATGCCCGGTGAACTTTTGTACTGGGAAAGTCATGCCCGGTGAACTTTTGTATTGGGAAAGTCATGCCCGGTAATCTTTTGTACTGGGAAAGTCATGCCCGGTGAACTTTTATATTGGGAAAGTCATGCCCGGTCAACTTTTGTATTGGGAAAGTCATGCCCGGTGATCTTTGGTACTGGGAAAGTCATGCCCGGTCAACTTTTGTATTGGGAAAGTCATGCCCGGTGAACTTTTGTATTGGGAAAGTCATGCCCGGAGAACTTTTGTATGGGAAAAAGTCATGCCCGGTGAACTTTTGTACTGTGAAAGTCATTTCCGGTCAACTTTTGTATTGGGAAAGTCATGCCCGGTGATCTTTGGTACTGGGAAAGTCATGCCCGGTCAACTTTTGTATTGGGAAAGTCATGCCCGGTGAACTTTTGTATGGGAAAAGTCATGCCCGGTGAACTTTTGTATTGGGAAAGTCATGCCCGGTGAACTTTAGTATTGGGAAAGTCATGCCCGGTCAACTTTTGTATTGGGAAAGTCATGCCCGGTGATCTTTTGTACTGGGAAAGTCATGCCCGGTGAACTTTTGTATTGGGAAAGTCATGCCCGGTGAACTTTTGTATGGGAAAAGTCATGCCCGGTGAACTTTTGTATGGGAAAAGTCATGCACGGTGAACTTTTGTACTGGGAAAGTCATGCCCGGTCAACTTTTGTATTGGGAAAGTCATGCCCGGTGATCTTTTGTACTGGGAAAGTCATGCTCGGTGAACTTTTGTATTGGGAAAGTCATGCCCGGTGAACTTTTGTACTGGGAAAGTCATGCCCGGTGAACTTTTGTACTGGGAAAGTCATGCCCGGTGAACTTTTGTATGGGAAAATTCATGCCCGGTGAACTTTTGTATTGGGAAAGTCATGCCAGGTGAACTTTTGTATGGGAAAAGTCATGCCCGGTGAACTTTTGTACCGGGAAAGTCATGCCCGGTGAACTTTTGTATTGGGAAAGTCATGCCCGGTGATCTTTTGTACTGGGAAAGTCATGCCCGGTGAACTTTTGTATTGGGAAAGTCATGACCGGTGAACTTTTGTATTGGGAAAGTCATGCCCGGTGAACTTTTGTATGGGAAAAGTCATGCCCGGTGAACTTTTGTATGGGAAAAGTCATGCACGGTGAACTTTTGTACTGGGAAAGTCATGCCCGGTCAACTTTTGTATTGGGAAAGTCATGCCCGGTGATCTTTTGTACTGGGAAAGTCATGCCCGGTGAACTTTTGTATTGGGAAAGTCATGCCCGGTGAACTTTTGTACTGGGAAAGTCATGCCCGGTGAACTTTTGTACTGGGAAAGTCATGCCCGGTGAACTTTTGTATGGGAAAAGTCATGCCCGGTGAACTTTTGTATTGGGAAAGTCATGCCCGGTGATTTTTTGTATTGGGAAAGTCATGCCCGGTGAACTTTTGTATTGGGAAAGTCATGCCCGGTGAACTTTTGTATTGGGAAAGTCATGCCCGGTGAACTTTTGTATTGGGAAAGTCATGCCCGGTGATCTTTTGTACTGGGAAAGTCATGCCCGGTCAACTTTTGTATTGGGAAAGTCATGCCCGGTGAACTTTTTTATGGGAAAAGTCATGCCCGGTGAACTTTTGTATTGGGAAAGTCATGCCCGGTGAACTTTTGTATTGGGAAAGTCATGCCCGGTGAACTTTTGTACTGGGAAAGTCATGCCCGGTGAACTTTTGTACTGTAAAAGTCATGCCCGGTCAACTTTTGTATTGGGAAAGTCATGCCCGGTGATCTTTGGTACTGGGAAAATCATGCCCGGTCAACTTT
>NW_027411906.1:0-104988 GCF_047663935.1 Musca autumnalis
AATACAAAAGTTCACCGGGCATGACTTTCCCAGTACAAAAGTTCACCGGGCATGACATTCCCAATACAAAAGTTCACCGGGCATGACTTTCCCAATACAAAAGTTCACGGGGCATGACTTTCCCAGTACAAAAGATCACTGGGCATGACTTTCCCAATACAAAAGTTGACCGGCAATGACTTTCCCCATACCAAAGGTGGCCGGGCATGACTTTCCCAATACAAAAGTTCACCGGGCATGACTTTTCCAATACAAAAGTTCACCGGGCATGACTTTCCCAGTACAAAAGTTGACCGGGCATGACTTTCCCAATACAAAAGTTGACCGGGCATGACTTTCCCAATACAAAAGTTCACCGGGCATGACTTTCCCAGTACATAAGATCACCGGGCATGACTTTCCCAAATACAGAAGTTCACCGGGCATGACTTTCCCAATACAAAAGTTCACCGGGCATGACTTTCCCAATACAAAAGTTCACCGGGCATGACTTTCCCAATACAAAAGTTCACCGGCATGACTTTCCCAGTACAAAAGTTCACCGGGCATGACTTTCCTAATACAAAAGTTGACCGGGCATGACTTTCCCAATACAAAAGTTCACCGGGCATGACTTTCCCAATACAAAAGTTCACCGGGCATGACTTTCCCAATACAAAAGTTCACCGGGCATGACTTTCCCAGTACAAAAGTTCACCGGGCATGACTTTCCCAGTACAAAGGATCACCGGGCATGACTTCCCCAATACAAAAGTTGTCCGGGCATGACTTTCCCAATACAAAAGTTCACCGGGCATGACTTTCCCAATACAAAAGTTGACCGGGCATGACTTTCCCAATACAAAAGTTCACCGGGCATGACTTTCCCAATACAAAAGTTCACCGGGCATGACTTTCCCAATACAAAAGTTCACCGGGCATGACTTTCCCAGTACAAAAGATCACCGGGCATGACTTTCCCAATACAAAAGTTGACCGGGCATGACTTTCCCAATACAAAAGTTCACCGGGCATGACTTTTCCCATACAAAAGTTCACCGGGCATGACTTTCCCAGTACAAAAGTTCACCGGGCATGACTTTCCCAATACAAAAGTTCACCGGGCATGACTTTCCCATTACAAAAGTTCACCGGGCATGACTTTCCCAATACAAAAGTTCACCGGGCATGACTTTCCCAGTACAAAAGTTCACCGGGCATGACTTTCCCAATACAAAAGTTCACCGGGCATGACTTTCCCAATACAAAAGTTCTCCGGGCATGACTTTCCCAATACAAAAGTTCACCGGGCATGACTTTCCCAATACAAAAGTTCACCGGGCATGACTTTTCCCATACAAAAGTTCACCGGGCATGACTTTTCCCATACAAAATTCACCGGGCATGACTTTCCCAGTACAAAAGATCACCGGGCATGACTTTCCCAATACAAAAGTTGACCGGGCATGACTTTCCCAATACAAAAGTTCACCGGGCATGACTTTTCCCATACAAAAGTTCACCGGGCATGACTTTCCCAATACAAAAGTTCATCGGGCATGACTTTCCCAATACAAAAGTTCACCGGGCATGACTTTCCCAGTACAAAAGTTCACCGGGCATGACTTTCCCAATACAAAAGTTCACCGGGCATGACTTTTCCCATACAAAAGTTCACCGGACATGACTTTTCCCATGCAAAAGTTCACCGGGCATGACTTTCCCAATACAAAAGTTCACCGGGCATGACTTTTCCCATACAAAAGTTGACCGGGCATGACTTTCCCAATACAAAAGATCACCGGGCATGACTTTCCCAGTACAAAAGATCACCGGGCATGACTTTCCCAATACAAAAGTTGACCGGGCATGACTTTCCCAGTACAAATGTTCACCGGGCATGACTTTCCCAACACAACAGTTCACCGGGCATGACTTTCCCAATACAAAAGTTCACCGGGCATGACTTTCCCAATACAAAAGTTCACCGGGCATGACTTTCCCAATACAAAAGTTCACCGGGCATGACTTTCCCAGTACAAAAGATCACCGGGCATGACTTTCCCAATACAAAAGTTGACCGGGCATGACTTTCCCAATACAAAAGTTCACCGGGCATTACTTTTCCCATACAAAAGTTCACCGGGCATGACTTTCCCAATACAAAAGTTCTCCGGGCATGACTTTCCCAATACAAAAGTTCGCCGGGCATGACTTTTCCCATACAAAAGTTCACCGGGCATGACTTTCCCAGTACAAAAGATCACCGGGCATGACTTTCCCATACAAAAGTTTACCGGGCATGACTTTCCCAATACAAAAGTTCACCGGGCATGACTTTCCCAGTACAAAAGATCACCGGGCATGACTTTCCCATACAAAAGTTCACCGGGCATGACTTTCCCAGTACAAAAGTTCACCGGGCATGACTTTCCCAATACAAAAGTTCACCGGGCATGACTTTCCCAATACAAAAGTTCACCGGGCATGACTTTTCCCATACAAAAGTTCACCGGGCATGACTTTCCCAGTACAAAAGATCACCGGGCATGACTTTCCCAATACAAAAGTTCACCGGGCATGACTTTCCCAATACAAAAGTTCACCGGGCATGACTTTTCCATACAAAAGTTCACCGGGCATGACTTTCCCAGTACAAAAGATCACCGGGCATGACTTTCCCAATACAAAAGTTGACCGGGCATGACTTTCCCAATACAAAAGTTCACCGGGCATGACTTTCCCAATACAAAAGTTCAACGGGCATGAATTTCCCAGTACAAAAGTTCACCGGGCATGACTTTCCCAACACAAAAGTTCACCGGGCATGACTTCCCCAATACAAAAGTTCACCGGGCATGACTTTCCCAATACAAAAGTTCACCGGGCATGACTTTCCCAATACAAAAGTTGACCGGGCATGACTTTCCCAGTACAAAAGATCACCGGGCATGACTTTCCCAATACAAAAGTTCACCGGGCATGACTTTCCCAATACAAAAGTTCACCGGGCATGACTTTCCCAATACAAAAGTTCACCGGGCATGACTTTCCCAATACAAAAGTTCACAGGGCATGACTTTCCCAATACAAAAGTTCACCGGGCATGACTTTCCCAATACAAAAGTTCACCGGGCATGACTTTCCCAATACAAAAGTTCACCGGGCATGACTTTCTTAATACAAAAGTTCACCGGGCATGACTTTCCCAATACAAAAGTTCACCGGGCATGACTTTACCAATACAAAAGTTCACCGGGCATGATTTTCCCAATACAAAAGTTCACCGGGCATGACTTTCTTAATACAAAAGTTCACCGGGCATGACTTTCCCAATACAAAAGTTCACCGGGCATGACTTTACCAATACAAAAGTTCACCGGGCATGACTTTCCCAGTACATAAGATCACCGGGCATGACTTTCCCAATACAAAAGTTCACCGGGCATGACTTTCCCAATACAAAAGTTCACCCGGCATGACTTTCCCAGTACAAAAGTTCACCGGGCATGACTTTCCCAATACAAAAGTTCACCGGGCATGACTTTCCCAATACAAAAGTTCACCGGGCATGACTTTCTTAATACAAAAGTTCACCGGGCATGACTTTCCCAATACAAAAGTTCACCGGGCATGACTTTACCAATACAAAAGTTCACCGGGCATGACTTTCTCGATAAAAAAGTTCACCGGGCATGACTTTTCCCATACAAAAGTTCAACGGGCATGACTTTCCCAATACAAAAGTTCACCGGGCATGACTATCCCAATACAAAAGATCACCGGGCATGACTTTCCCAGTACAAAAGTTCACCGGGCATGACTTTCCTAATACAAAAGTTGACCGGGCATGACTTTCCCAATACAAAAGTTCACCGGGCATGACTTTTCCCATACAAAAGTTGACCGGGCATGACTTTCCCAGTACAAAAGATCACCGGGCATGACTTTTCCAATACAAAAGTTCACCGGGCATGACTTTCCCAGTACAAAAGATCACCGGGCATGACTTTCCCAATACAAAAGTTCACCGGGTATGACTTTCCCAATACAAAAGTTCACCGGGCATGACTTTCTTAATACAAAAGTTCACCGGGCATGACTTTCCCAATACAAAAGTTCACCGGGCATGACTTTCCCAATACAAAAGTTCACCGGGCATGACTTTCCCAATACAAAAGTTCACCGGGCATGACTTTTCCCATACAAAAGTTCACCGGGCATGACTTTCTTAATACAAAAGTTCACCGGGCATGACTTTCTTAATACAAAAGTTCACCGGGCATGACTTTCCCAATACAAAAGTTCACCGGGCATGACTTTACCAATACAAAAGTTCACCGGGCATGACTTTCCCAGTACATAAGATCACCGGGCATGACTTTCCCAATACAAAAGTTCACCGGGCATGACTTTCCCAATACAAAAGTTCACCGGGCATGACTTTCCCAATACAAAAGTTCACCGGGCATGACTTTCCCAATACAAAAGTTCACCGGGCATGACTTTTCCCATACAAAAGTTCACCGGGCATGACTTTCTTAATACAAAAGTTCACCGGGCATGACTTTCCCAATACAAAAGTTCACCGGGCATGACTTTACCAATACAAAAGTTCACCGGGCATGACTTTCCCAGTACATAAGATCACCGGGCATGACTTTCCCAATACAAAAGTTCACCGGGCATGACTTTCCCAATACAAAAGTTCACCGGGCATGACTTTCCCAATACAAAAGTTCACCGGGCATGACTTTCCCAATACAAAAGTTCACCGGGCATGACTTTTCCCATACAAAAGTTCACCGGGCATGACTTTCCCAATACAAAAGTTCACCGGGCATGACTTTTCCAGTACAAAAGTTCACCGGGCATGACTTTCCCAATACAAAAGTTGACCGGGCATGACTTTCCCAGTACAAAAGTTCACCGGGAATGACTTTCCCAGTACAAAAGTTCACCGGGCATGATTTTCCCAATACAAAAGTTCACCGGGCATGACTTTCCCAATACAAAAGTTCACCGGGCATGACATTCCCAGTACAAAAGATCACCGGGCATGACTTTCCCAATACAAAAGTACACCGGGCATGACTTTCCCAATACAAAAGTTCACCGGGCATGACTTTCCCAGTACAAAAGTTCACCGGGCATGACTTTCCCAGTACAAAAGATCACCGGGCATGAATTTCCCAATACAAAAGTTGACCGGGCATGACTTTCCCAATACAAAAGTTCACCGGGCATGACTTTCCCAATACAAAAGATCACCGGGCATGACTTTCCCAATACAAAAGTTGACCGGGCATGACTTTCCCAGTACAAATGTTCACCGGGCATGACTTTCCCAATACAAAAGTTCACCGGGCATGACTTTCCCAGTACAAAAGTTCACCGGGCATGACTTTCCCAATACAAAAGTTCACCGGGCATGACTTTTCCCATACAAAAGTTCACCGGGCATGACTTTCCCAGTACAAAAGATCACCGGGCATGACTTTCCCAATACAAAAGTTCACCGGGCATGACTTTCCCAATACAAAAGTTCACCGGGCATGACTTTTCCCATACAAAAGTTCACCGGGCATGACTTTTCCCATACAAAAGTTCACCAGGCATGACTTTCCCAATACAAAAGTTCACCGGGCATGACTTTCCCAGTACAAAAGTTCACCGGGCATGACTTTCCCAATACAAAAGTTCACCGGGCATGACTTTCCCAATACAAAAGTTCACCGGGCATGACTTTCCCAATACAAAAGTTCACCGGGCATGACTTTCCCAATACAAAAGTTCACCGGGCATGACTTTCCCAATACAAAAGTTGACCGGGCATGACTTTCCTAATACAAAAAGTTGACCGGGCATGACTTTCCCAGGACAAAAGATCACCGGGCATGACTTTCCCAATACAAAAGTTCACAGGGCATGACTTTCCCAGTACAAAAGTTCACCGGGCATGACATTCCCAATACAAAAGTTCACCTGGCATGACTTTCCCAATATAAAAGTTCACCGGGCATGACTTTCCCAGTACAAAAGATCACCGGGCATGACTTTCCCAATACAAAAGTTGACCGCAATGACTTTCCCCATACCAAAGGTGGCCGGGCATGACTTTCCCAATACAAAAGTTCACCGGGCATGACTTTCCCAATACAAAAGTTCACCGGGCATGACTTTCCCAGTACAAAAGTTGACCGGGCATGACTTTCCCAATACAAAAGTTGACCGGGCATGACTTTCCCAATACAAAAGTTCACCGGGCATGACATTCCCAGTACATAAGATCACCGGGCATGACTTTCCCAATACAGAAGTTCACCGGGCATGACTTTCCCAATACAAAAGTTCACCGGGCATGACTTTCCCAATACAAAAGTTCACCGGGCATGACTTTCCCAATACAAAAGTTCACCGGGCATGACTTTCCCAGTACAAAAGTTCACCGGGCATGACTTTCCTAATACAAAAGTTGACCGGGCATGACTTTCCCAATACAAAAGTTCACCGGGCATGACTTTCCCAATACAAAAGTTCACCGGGCATGACTTTCCCAATACAAAAGTTCACCGGGCATGACTTTCCCAGTACAAAAGTTCACCGGGCATGACTTTCCCAGTACAAAAGATCACCGGGCATGACTTCCCCAATACAAAAGTTGTCCGGGCATGACTTTCCCAATACAAAAGTTCACCGGGCATGACTTTACCAATACAAAAGTTGACCGGGCATGACTTTCCCAATACAAAAGTTCACCGGGCATGACTTTCCCAATACAAAAGTTCACCGGGCATGACTTTCCCAATACAAAAGTTCACCGGGCATGACTTTCCCAGTACAAAAGATCACCGGGCATGACTTTCCCAATACAAAAGTTGACCGGGCATGACTTTCCCAATACAAAAGTTCACCGGGCATGACTTTTCCCATACAAAAGTTCACCGGGCATGACTTTCCCAGTACAAAAGTTCTCCGGGCATGACTTTCCCAATACAAAAGTTCACCGGGCATGGCTTTCCCATTACAAAAGTTCACCGGGCATGACTTTCCCAATACAAAAGTTCACCGGGCATGACTTTCCCAGTACAAAAGTTCACCGGGCATGACTTTCCCAATACAAAAGTTCACCGGGCATGACTTTCCCAATACAAAAGTTCACCGGGCATGACTTTCCCAATACAAAAGTTCACCGGGCATGACTTTTCCCATATAAAAGTTCACCGGGCATGACTTTTCCCATACAAAAGTTCACCGGACATGACTTTCCCAGTACAAAAGATCACCGGGCATGACTTTCCCAATACAAAAGTTGACCGGGCATGACTTTCCCAATACAAAAGTTCACCGGGCATGACTTTTCCCATACAAAAGTTCACCGGGCATGACTTTTCCCATACAAAAGTTCACCGGGCATGACTTTCCCAATACAAAAGTTCATCGGGCATGACTTTCCCAATACAAAAGTTCACCGGGCATGACTTTCCCAGTACAAAAGTTCACCGGGCATGACTTTCCCAATACAAAAGTTCACCGGGCATGACTTTTCCCATACAAAAGTTCACCGGACATGACTTTTCCCATGCAAAAGTTGACCGGGCATGACTTTCCCAATACAAAAGTTCACCGGGCATGACTTTTCCCATACAAAAGTTGACCGGGCATGACTTTCCCAATACAAAAGATCACCGGGCATGACTTTCCCAGTACAAAAGATCACCGGGCATGACTTTCCCAATACAAAAGTTGACCGGGCATGACTTTCCCAGTACAAATGTTCACCGGGCATGACTTTCCCAATACAAAAGTTCACCGGGCATGACTTTCCCAATACAAAAGTTCACCGGGCATGACTTTCCCAATAAAAAGTTCACCGGGCATGACTTTCCCAATACAAAAGTTCACCGGGCATGACTTTCCAGTACAAAAGATCACCGGGCATGACTTTCCCAATACAAAAGTTGACCGGGCATGACTTTCCCAATACAAAAGTTCACCGGGCATGACTTTTCCCATACAAAAGTTCACCGGGCATGACTTTCCCAATACAAAAGTTCTCCGGGCATGACTTTCCCAATACAAAAGTTCACCGGGCATGACTTTTCCCATACAAAAGTTCACCGGGCATGACTTTCCCAATACAAAAGTTCACCGGGCATGACTTTCCCAGTACAAAAGATCACCGGGCATGACTTTCCCATACAAAAGTTCACCGGGCATGACTTTCCCAATACAAAAGTTCACCGGGCATGACTTTCCCAGTACAAAAGATCACCGGGCATGACTTTCCCATACAAAAGTTCACCGGGCATGACTTTCCCAGTACAAAAGTTCACCGGGCATGACTTTCCCAATACAAAAGTTCACCGGGCATGACTTTCCCAGTACAAAAGATCACCGGGCATGACTTTCCCAGTACAGAAGTTCACCGGGCATGACTTTCCCAATACAAAAGTTCACCGGGCATGACTTTCCCAGTACAAAAGATCACCGGGCATGACTTTCCCAATACAAAAGTTCACCGGGCATGACTTTCCCAATACAAAAGTTCACCGGGCATGACTTTCCCAATACAAAAGTTCACCGGGCATGACTTTCCCAGTACAAAAGTTGACCGGGCATGACTTTCCCAGTACAAAAGTTCACCGGGCATGACTTTCCCAGTACAAAAGATCACCGGGCATGACTTTCCCAGTACAAAAGATCACCGGGCATGACTTTCCCAATACAAAAGTTCACCGGGCATGACTTTTCCCATACAAAAGTTCACCGGGCATGACTTTCCCAATACAAAAGTTCACCAGGCATGACTTTCTCAATACAAAAGTTCACCGGGCATGACTTTTCCAGTACAAAAGTTGACCGGGCATGACTTTCCCAGTACAAAAGTTCACCGGGCATGACTTTCCCAGTACAAAAGATCACCGGGCATGACTTTCCCAGTACAAAAGATCACCGGGCATGACTTTCCCAATACAAAAGTTCACCGGGCATGACTTTTCCCATACAAAAGTTCACCGGGCATGACTTTCCCAGTACAAAAGATCACCGGGCATGACTTTCCCAGTACAAAAGATCACCGGGCATGACTTTCCCAATACAAAAGTTCACCGGGCATGACTTTTCCCATACAAAAGTTCACCGGGCATGACTTTCCCAGTACAAAAGATCACCGGGCATGACTTTCCCAATACAAAATTTGACCGGGCATGACTTTCCTAGTACAAAAGTTCACCGGCATGACTTTCCCAATATAAAAGTTCACCGGGCATGACTTTCACAGTACAAAAGTTCACCGGGCATGACTTTCCCAATACAAAAGTTGACCGGGCATGACTTTCCCAATACAATAGTTGACCGGGCATGACTTTCCCAATACAAAAGTTCACCGGGCATGACTTTCCCAGTACAAAAGATTACCGGGCATGACTTCTCCCATACAAAAGTTCACCGGGCATGACTTTCCTAATACAAAAGTTGACCGGGCATGACTTTCCCAATACAAAAGTTCACCGGGCATGACTTTTCCCATACAAAAGTTGACCGGGCATGTTTTTCCCAATACAAAAGTTCACCGGGCATGACTTTCCCAATACAAAAGTTCACCGGGCATGACTTTCCCAATACAAAAGTTCACCGGGCATGACTTTCCCAATACAAAAGTTCACCGGGCATGACTTTCCCAATACAAAAGTTCACCGGGCATGACTTTCCCAGTACAAAAGTTCACCGGGCATGACTTTCCCAATACAAAAGTTTACCGGGCATGACTTTCCCAGTACAAAAGATCACCGGGCATGACTTTCCCAGTACAAAAGATCACCGGGCATGACTTTCCCAATACAAAAGTTCACCGGGCATGACTTTCCCAGTACAAAAGATCACCGGGCATGACTTTCCCATACAAAAGTTGACCGGGCATGGCTTTCCCAACACAAAAGTTCACCGGGCATGACTTTCCCAATACAAAAGTTCACCGGGCTTGACTTTCCCAATACAAAAGTTCACCGGGCATGACTTTCCCAGTACAAAAGATCACCGGGCATGACTTTCCCAATACAAAAGTTCACCGGGCATGACTCTCCCAATACAAAAGTTCACCGGGCATGACTTTCCCAGTACAAAAGTTCACCGGGCATGACTTTCCCAATACAAAAGTTCATCGGGCATGACTTTCCCAATACAAAAGTTCACCGGGCATGACTTTCCCAATACAAAAGTTCACCGGGCATGACTTTCCCAATACAAATGTTCACCGGGCATGACTTTCCCAATACAAAAGATCACCGGGCACGACTTTCCCAATACAAAACTTCACCGGGCATGACTTTCCCAATACAAAAGTTCACCGGGCATGACTTTCCCAATACAAAAGTTCACCGGGCATGACTTTCCCAATACAAAAGTTCACCGGGCATGACTTTCCCAATACAAAAGTTCACCGGGCATGACTTTCCCAATACAAAAGTTCACCGGGCATGACTTTCCCAATACAAAAGTTGACCGGGCATGACTTTCCCAATACTAAAGTTCACCGGGCATGACTTTCCCAATACAAAAGTTCACCGGGCATGACTTTCCCAATACAAAAGTTCACCGGGCATGACTTTCCCAATACAAAAGTTCACCGGGCATGACTTTCCCAATACAAAAGATCACCGGGCATGACTTTTCCCATACAAAAGTTCACCGGGCATGACTTTCCCAGTACAAAAGTTCACCGGGCATGACTTTCCCAATACAAAAGTTCATCGGGCATGACTTTCCCAATACAAAAGTTCACCGGGCATGACTTTCCCAATACAAAAGTTCACCGGGCATGACTTTCCCAATACAAAAGTTCACCGGGCATGACTTTCCCAATACAAAAGATCACCGGGCATGACTTTTCCCATACAAAAGTTCACCGGGCATGACTTTCCCAGTACAAAACTTCACCGGGCATGACTTTCCCAATACAAAAGTTCACCGGGCATGACTTTCCCAATACAAAAGTTCACCGGGCATGACTTTCCCAATACAAAAGTTCATCGGGCATGACTTTCCCAATACAAAAGTTCACCGGGCATGACTTTCCCAATACAAAAGTTCACCGGGCATGACTTTCCCAATACAAAAGTTCACCGGGCATGACTTTCCCAATACAAAAGTTCACCGGGCATGACTTTCCCAATACAAAAGTTCACCGGGCATGACTTTCCCAATACAAAAGTTGACCGGGCATGACTTTCCCAATACTAAAGTTCACCGGGCATGACTTTCCCAATACAAAAGTTCACCGGGCATGACTTTCCCAGTACAAAAGTTCACCGGGCATGACTTTCCCAATACAAAAGTTCACCGGGCATGACTTTCCCAATACAAAAGTTCACCGGGCATGACTTTCCCAATACAAAAGTTCACCGGGCATGACTTTCCCAATACAAAAGTTCACCGGGCATGACTTTCCCAATACAAAAGTTCACCGGGCATGACTTTCCCAATATAAAAGTTCACCGGGCACGACTTTCCCAATACAAAAGTTCACCGGGCATGACTTTCCCAATACAAAAGTTCACCGGGCATGACTTTCCCAATAAAAAAGATCACCGGGCATGACTTTCCCAATACAAAAGTTCACCGGGCATGACTCTCCCAATACAAAAGTTCACCGGGCATGACTTTCCCAGTACAAAAGTTCACCGGGCATGACTTTCCCAATACAAAAGTTCATCGGGCATGACTTTCCCAATACAAAAGTTCACCGGGCATGACTTTCCCAATACAAAAGTTCACCGGCATGACTTTCCCAATACAAATGTTCACCGGGCATGACTTTCCCAATACAAAAGATCACCGGGCATGACTTTCCCAATACAAAAGTTCACCGGGCATGACTTTCCCAATACAAAAGTTCACCGGGCATGACTTTCCCAATACAAAAGTTCACCGGGCATGACTTTCCCAATACAAAAGTTCACCGGGCATGACTTTCCCAATACAAAAGTTCACCGGGCATGACTTTCCCAATACAAAAGTTCACCGGGCATGACTTTCCCAACACAAAAGTTGACCGGGCATGACTTTCCCAATACTAAAGTTCACCGGGCATGACTTTCCCAATACAAAAGTTCACCGGGCATGACTTTCCCAATACAAAAGTTCACCGGGCATGACTTTCCCAATACAAAAGTTCACCGGGCATGACTTTCCCAATACAAAAGATCACCGGGCATGACTTTTCCCATACAAAAGTTCACCGGGCATGACTTTCCCAGTACAAAAGATCACCGGGCATGACTTTCCAATACAAAAGTTCACCGGGCATGACTTTCCCAGTACAAAAGTTCACCGGGCATGACTTTCCCAATACAAAAGTTCACCGGGCATGACTTTCCCAATACAAAAGTTCACCGGGCATGACTTTCCCAATACAAAAGTTCACCGGGCATGACTTTCCCAATACAAAAGTTCACCGGGCATGACTTTCCCAGTACAAAAGTTCACCGGGCATGACTTTCCCAATACAAAAGTTCACCGGGCATGAGTTTCCCAATACAAAAGTTCACCGGGCATGACTTTCCCAATACAAAAGTTCACCGGGCATGACTTTCCCAATACAAAAGTTCACCGGGCATGACTTTCCCAATACAAAAGTTCACCGGGCATGACTTTCCCAATACAAAAGTTCACCGGGCATCCAATACAAAAGTTCACCGGGCATGACTTTCCCAGTACAAAAGTTCACCGGGCATGACTTTCCTAATACAAAAGTTGACCGGGCATGACTTTCCCAATAAAAAAGTTCACCGGGCATGACTTTCCCAGTACAAAAGTTCACCGGGCATGACTTTCCCAATACAAAAGTTCACCGGGCATGACTTTCCCAATACAAAAGTTCACCGGGCATGACTTTTCCCATACAAAGTTCACCGGGCATGACTTTTCCCATACAAAAGTTCACCGGGCATGACTTTCCCAGTACAAAAGATCACCGGGCATGACTTTCCCAATACAAAAGTTCACCTGGCATGACTTTCCCAATACAAAAGTTCACCGGGCATGACTTTCCCAATACAAAAGTTCACCGGGCATGACTTTCCCAGTACAAAAGATCACCGGGCATGACTTTCCCAATACAAAAGTTGACCGGGCATGACTTTCCCAGTACAAATGTTCACCGGGCATGACTTTCCCAATACAAAAGTTCACCGGACATGACTTTCCCAATACAAAAGTTCACCGGGCATGACTTTCCCAGTACAAAAGATCACCGGGCATGACTTTCCCAATACAAAAGTTCACCGGGCATGACTTTCCCAGTACAAAAGATCACCGGGCATGACTTTCCCAATACAAAAGTTCACCGGGCATGACTTTCCCAATACAAAAGTTCACCGGGCATGACTTTCCCAATACAAAAGTTCACCGGACATGACTTTCCCAATACAAAAGTTCACCGGGCATGACTTTCCCAGTACAAAAGACACCGGGCATGACTTTCCTAATACAAAAGTTGACCGGGCATGACTTTCCCAGTACAAAAGATCACCGGGCATGACTTTCCCAATACAAAAGTTCACCGGGCATGACTTTCCCAGTACAAAAGATCACCGGGCATGACTTTCCCAATACAAAAGTTCACCGGGCATGACTTTCCCAATACTAAAGTTGACCGGGCATGACTTTCCCAATACAAAAGTTCACCGGGCATGACTTTCCCAATACAAAAGTTGACAGGGCATGACTTTCCCAATACAAAAGTTCACCGGGCATGCCTTTTCCCATACAAAAGTTCACCGGGCATGACTTTCCCAATACAAAAGATCACCGGGCATGACTTTTCCCATACAAAAGTTGACCGGGCATGACTTTCCAATACAAAAGTTGACCGGGCATGACTTTCCCAATACAAAAGTTGACAGGGCATGACTTTCCCAATACAAAAGTTCACCGGGCATGACTTTTCCCATACAAAAGTTCACCAGGCATGACTTTCCCAATACAAAAGATCACCGGGCATGACTTTTCCCATACAAAAGTTGACCGGGCATGACTTTCCCAATACAAAAGTTGACCGGGCATGACTTTTCCCATACAAAAGTTGACCGGGCATGACTTTCCCAATACAAAAGTTGACCGGGCATGACTTTCCAATACAAAAGTTCACCGGGCATGACTTTTCCCATACAAAAGTTCACCGGGCATGACTTTTCCATACAAAAGTTCACCGGGCATGACTTTCCCAATACAAAAGTTCACCGGGCATGACTTTCCCCGTACAAAAGATCACCGGGCATGACTTTCCAGTACAAAAGTTCACCGGGCATGACTTTTCCCATACAAAAGTTCACCGGGCATGACTTTCCCAGTACAAAAGATCACCGGGCATGACTTTCCCAATACAAAAGTTCACCGGGCATGACTTTCCCAATACAAAAGTTCACCGGGCATGACTTTCCCAGTACAAATGTTCACCGGGCATGACTTTCCCAATACAAAAGTTCACCGGGCATGACTTTCCCAATACAAAAGTTCACCGGGCATGACTTTCCCAGTACAAAAGATCACCGGGCATGACTTTCCCAATACAAAAGTTCACCGGGCATGACTTTCCCAATACAAAAGTTCACCGGGCATGACTTTCCCAATACAAAAAGTTCACCGGGCATGACTTTCCCAATACAAAAGTTCACCGGGCATGACTTTCCCAATACAAAAGATCACCGGGCATGACTTTCCCAGTACAAAAGTTCACCGGGCATGACTTTCCCAATACAAAAGTTCACCGGGCATGACTTTCCCAGTACAAAAGATCACCGGGCATGACTTTCCCAATACAAAAGTTGACCGGGCATGACTTTCCTAATACAAAAAGTTCACCGGGCATGACTTTCCCAGTACAAAAGTTCACCGGGCATGACTTTCCCAATACAAAAGTTCACCGGGCATCCAATACAAAAGTTCACCGGGCATGACTTTCCCAATACAAAAGTTCACCGGGCATGACTTTCCCAGTACAAAAGTTCACCGGGCATGACTTTCCTAATACAAAAGTTGACCGGGCATGACTTTCCCAATAAAAAAGTTCACCGGGCATGACTTTCCCAGTACAAAAGTTCACCGGGCATGACTTTCCCAATACAAAAGTTCACCGGGCATGACTTTCCCAATACAAAAGTTCACCGGGCATGACTTTTCCCATACAAAAGTTCACCGGGCATTACTTTTCCCATACAAAAGTTCACCGGGCATAACTTTCCCAGTACAAAAGATCACCGGGCATGACTTTCCCAATACAAAAGTTCACCGGGCATGACTTTCCCAATAAAAATGTTCACCGGGCATGACTTTCCTAATACAAAAGTTGACCGGGCATGACTTTCCCAATACAAAAGTTGACCGGGCATGACTTTCCCAATACAAAAGTTGACCGGGCATGACTTTCCCAATACAAAAGTTCACCGGGCATGACTTTCCCAATACAAAAGTTCACCGGGCATGACTTTCCCATACAAAAGTTCACCGGGCATGACTTTCCCATACAAAAGTTCACCGGGCATGACTTTCCCAGTACAAAAGTTCACCGGGCATGACTTTCCCAATACAAAAGTTGACAGGGCATGACTTTCCCAATACAAAAGTTCACCGGGCATGACTTTCCCAATACAAAAGTTCACCGGGCATGACTTTCCCAGTACAAAAGTTCACCGGGCATGACTTTCCTAATACAAAAGTTGACCGGGCATGACTTTCCCAATACAAAAGTTCACCGGGCATGACTTTTCCCATACAAAAGTTGACCGGGCATGACTTTCCCAATACAAAAGTTGACCGGGCATGACTTTCCCAGTACAAAAGATCACCGGGCATGACTTTCCCAATACAAAAGTTGACCGGGCATGAATTTCCCAATACAAAAGATCACCGGGCATGACTTTCCCAGTACAAAAGATCACCGGGCATGACTTTCCCAATACAAAAGTTGACCGGGCATGACTTTCCCAGTACAAAAGTTGACCGGGCATGACTTTCCCAGTACAAAAGATCACCGGGCATGACTTTCCCAATACAAAAGTTCACCGGGCATGACTTTCCCAATACAAAAGATCACCGGGCATGACTTTCCCAATACAAAAGTTCACCGGGCATGACTTTTCCCATACAAAAGTTGACCGGGGCATGACTTTCCCAATACAAAAGTTCACCGGGCATGACTTTCCCAATATAAAAGTTCACCGGCATGACTTTCCCAGTACAAAAGTTCACCGGGCATGACTTTCCTAATACAAAAGTTGACCGGGCATGACTTTCCCAATACAAAAGTTCACCGGGCATGACTTTTCCCATACAAAAGTTGACCGGGCATGACTTTCCCAATACAAAATTTCACCGGGCATGACTTTCCCAATACAAAAGTTCACCGGGCATGACTTTTCCCATACAAAAGTTGACCGGGCATGACTTTCCCAATACAAAAGATCACCGGGCATGACTTTCCCAATACAAAAGTTCACCGGGCATGACTTTTTCCATACAAAAGTTCACCGGGCATGACTTTTCCCATACAAATGTTCACCGGGCATGACTTTCCCAATACAAAAGTTCACCGGGCATGACTTTTCCCATACAAAATTCACCGGGCATGACTTTCCTAATACAAAAGATCACCGGACATGACTTTCCCAATACAAAAGTTGACCGGGCATGACTTTTCCCATACAAAAGTTCACCGGGCATGACTTTCCCAATACAAAAGTTGACCGGGCATGACTTTCCCAGTACAAAAGATCACCGGGCATGACTTTCCCAATACAAAAGTTGACCGGGCATGACTTTCCCAATACAAAAGTTCACCGGCATGACTTTCCAGTACAAAAGTTCACCGGGCATGACTTTCCCAATACAAAAGTTCACCGGGCATGACTTTCCCAATACAAAAGTTCACCGGGCATGACTTTCCCAGTACAAAAGATCACCGGGCATGACTTTCCCATACAAAAGTTCACCGGGCATGACTTTCCCAGTAGAAAAGATCACCGGGCATGACTTTCCCAATACAAAAGTTGACCGGGCATGACTTTCCCAGTACAAAAGATCACCGGGCATGACTTTCCCAGTACAAAAGTTCACCGGGCATGACTTTCCCAATACAAAAGATCACCGGGCATGACTTTCCCAATACAAAAGTTCAACGGGCATGACTTTCCCAATACAAAAGTTCACCGGGCATGACTTTCCCAATACAAAAGTTCACCGGGCATGACTTTCCCAGTACAAAAGTTCACCGGGCTTGACTTTCCCAGTACAAAAGATCACCGGGCATGACTTTCCCAATACAAAAGTTGACCGGGCATGACTTTCCCAATACAAAAGTTCACCGGGCATGACTTTCCCAATACAAAAGTTCACCGGGCATGACGTTTCCCATACAAAAGTTCACCGGGCATGACTTTCCCAGTACAAAAGATCACCGGGCATGACTTTCCCAATACAAAAGTTGACCGGGCATGACTTTCCCAGTACAAATGTTCACCGGGCATGACTTTCCCAATACAAAAGTTCACCGGGCATGACTTTCCCAATACAAAAGTTCACCGGGCATGACTTTCCCAGTACAAAAGATCACCGGGCATGACTTTCCCAATACAAAAGTTCACCGGGCATGACTTTCCCAATACAAAAGTTCACCGGGCCTGACTTTCCCAATACAAAAGTTCACCGGGCATGACTTTCCCAATACAAAAGTTCACCGGGCATGACTTTCCCAATACAAAAGTTCACCGGGCATGACTTTCCCAATACAAAAGTTCACCGGGCATGACTTTTCCCATACAAAAGTTCACCGGGCATGACTTTCCCAATACAAAAGTTCACCGGGCATGACTTTTCCCATACAAAAGTTCACCGGGCATGACTTTCCCAATACAAAAGTTCACCGGGCATGACTTTTCCCATACAAATGTTCACCGGGCATGACTTTCCCAATACAAAAGTTCACCGGGCATGACTTTTCCCATACAAAAGTTCACCGGGCATGACTTTCCCAATACAAAAGTCGACCGGGCATGAATTTCCCAATACAAAAGTTGACCGGGCATGACTTTCCCAATACAAAAGTTCACCGGGCATGACTTTTCCCATACAAATGTTCACCGGGCATGACTTTCCCAATACAAAAGTTCACCGGGCATGACTTTTCCCATACAAAAGTTCACCGGGCATGACTTTCCCAATACAAAAGTTCACCGGGCATGACTTTCCCAATACAAAAGTTCACCGGGCTTGACTTTCCCAGTACAAAAGATCACCGGGCATGACTTTCCCAGTACAAAAGATCACCGGGCATGACTTTCCCAGTACAAAAGTTCACCGGGCATGACTTTTCCCATACAAAAGTTCAACGGGGATGACTTTCCCAGTACAAAAGATCACCGGGCATGACTTTCCCAATACAAAAGTTCACCGGGCATGACTTTTCCCATACAAAAGTTGACCGGGCATGACTTTCCCAATACAAAAGTTCACCGGGCATGACTTTCCCAATATAAAAGTTCACCGGGCATGACTTTCCCAGTACAAAAGTTCACCGGGCATGACTTTCCTAATACAAAAGTTGACCGGGCATGACTTTCCCAATACAAAAGTTCACCGGGCATGACTTTTCCCATACAAAAGTTGACCGGGCATGACTTTCCCAATACAAAATTTCACCGGGCATGACTTTCCCAATACAAAAGTTCACCGGGCATGACTTTTCCCATACAAAAGTTGACCGGGCATGACTTTCCCAATACAAAAGATCACCGGGCATGACTTTCCCAATACAAAAGTTCACCGGGCATGACTTTTTCCATACAAAAGTTCACCGGGCATGACTTTTCCCATACAAATGTTCACCGGGCATGACTTTCCCAATACAAAAGTTCACCGGGCATGACTTTTCCCATACAAAATTCACCGGGCATGACTTTCCTAATACAAAAGATCACCGGACATGACTTTCCCAATACAAAAGTTGACCGGGCATGACTTTTCCCATACAAAAGTTCACCGGGCATGACTTTCCCAATACAAAAGTTGACCGGGCATGACTTTCCCAGTACAAAAGATCACCGGGCATGACTTTCCCAATACAAAAGTTGACCGGGCATGACTTTCCCAATACAAAAGTTCACCGGGCATGACTTTCCCAGTACAAAAGTTCACCGGGCATGACTTTCCCAATACAAAAGTTCACCGGGCATGACTTTCCCAATACAAAAGTTCACCGGGCATGACTTTCCCAGTACAAAAGATCACCGGGCATGACTTTCCCAATACAAAAGTTCACCGGGCATGACTTTCCCAGTAGAAAAGATCACCGGGCATGACTTTCCCAATACAAAAGTTGACCGGGCATGACTTTCCCAGTACAAAAGATCACCGGGCATGACTTTCCCAGTACAAAAGTTCACCGGGCATGACTTTCCCAATACAAAAGATCACCGGGCATGACTTTCCCAATACAAAAGTTCAACGGGCATGACTTTCCCAATACAAAAGTTCACCGGGCATGACTTTCCCAATACAAAAGTTCACCGGGCATGACTTTCCCAGTACAAAAGTTCACCGGGCTTGACTTTCCCAGTACAAAAGATCACCGGGCATGACTTTCCCAATACAAAAGTTGACCGGGCATGACTTTCCCAATACAAAAGTTCACCGGGCATGACTTTCCCAATACAAAAGTTCACCGGGCATGACGTTTCCCATACAAAAGTTCACCGGGCATGACTTTCCCAGTACAAAAGATCACCGGGCATGACTTTCCCAATACAAAAGTTGACCGGGCATGACTTTCCCAGTACAAATGTTCACCGGGCATGACTTTCCCAATACAAAAGTTCACCGGGCATGACTTTCCCAATACAAAAGTTCACCGGGCATGACTTTCCCAGTACAAAAGATCACCGGGCATGACTTTCCCAATACAAAAGTTCACCGGGCATGACTTTCCCAATACAAAAGTTCACCGGGCCTGACTTTCCCAATACAAAAGTTCACCGGGCATGACTTTCCCAATACAAAAGTTCACCGGGCATGACTTTCCCAATACAAAAGTTCACCGGGCATGACTTTCCCAATACAAAAGTTCACCGGGCATGACTTTTCCCATACAAAAGTTCACCGGGCATGACTTTCCCAATACAAAAGTTCACCGGGCATGACTTTTCCCATACAAAAGTTCACCGGGCATGACTTTCCCAATACAAAAGTTCACCGGGCATGACTTTTCCCATACAAATGTTCACCGGGCATGACTTTCCCAATACAAAAGTTCACCGGGCATGACTTTTCCCATACAAAAGTTCACCGGGCATGACTTTCCCAATACAAAAGTCGACCGGGCATGAATTTCCCAATACAAAAGTTGACCGGGCATGACTTTCCCAATACAAAAGTTCACCGGGCATGACTTTTCCCATACAAATGTTCACCGGGCATGACTTTCCCAATACAAAAGTTCACCGGGCATGACTTTTCCCATACAAAAGTTCACCGGGCATGACTTTCCCAATACAAAAGTTCACCGGGCATGACTTTCCCAATACAAAAGTTCACCGGGCTTGACTTTCCCAGTACAAAAGATCACCGGGCATGACTTTCCCAGTACAAAAGATCACCGGGCATGACTTTCCCAGTACAAAAGTTCACCGGGCATGACTTTTCCCATACAAAAGTTCAACGGGGATGACTTTCCCAGTACAAAAGATCACCGGGCATGACTTTTCCCATACAAAAGTTCACCGGGCATGACTTTCCCAATACAAAAGTCGACCGGGCATGACTTTCCCAATACAAAAGTTGACCGGGCATGACTTTCCCAATACAAAAGTTCACCGGGCATGACTTTCCCAGTACAAAAGTTCACCGGGCATGACTTTCCTAATACAAAAATTGACCGGGCATGACTTTCCCAATACAAAAGTTCACCGGGCATGACTTTTCCCATACAAAAGTTGACCGGGCATGACTTTCCCAATACAAAAGTTGACCGGGCATGACTTTCCCAGTACAAAAGATCACCGGGCATGACTTTCCCAATACAAAAGTTGACCGGGCATGACTTTCCCAATACAAAAGATCACCGGGCATGACTTTCCCAGTACAAAAGATCACCGGGCATGACTTTCCCAATACAAAAGTTGACCGGGCATGACTTTCCCAGTACAAAAGTTGACCGGGCATGACTTTCCCAGCACAAAAGATCACCGGGCATGACTTTCCCAATACAAAAGTTCACCGGGCATGACTTTCCCAATAAAAAAGATCACCGGGCATGACTTTCCCAATACAAAAGTTCACCGGGCATGACTTTTCCCATACAAAAGTTGACCGGGCATGACTTTCCCAATACAAAAGTTCACCGGGCATGACTTTCCCAATACAAAAGTTCACCGGGCATGACTTCCTCAGTACAAAAGTTCACCGGGCATGACTTTCCTAATACAAAAGTTGACCGGGCATGACTTTCCCAATACAAAAGTTCACCGGGCATGACTTTTCCCATACAAAAGTTGACCGGGCATGACTTTCCCAATACAAAATTTCACCGGGCATGACTTTCCCAATACAAAAGTTCACCGGGCATGACTTTTCCCATACAAAAGTTGACCGGGCATGACTTTCCCAATACAAAAGATCACCGGGCATGACTTTCCCAATACAAAAGTTCACCGGGCATGACTTTTTCCATACAAATTTCACCGGGCATGACTTTTCCCATACAAATGTTCACCGGGCATGACTTTCCCAATACAAAAGTTCACCGGGCATGACTTTTCCCATACAAAAGTTCACCGGGCATGACTTTCCCAATACAAAAGATCACCGGGCATGACTTTCCCAATACAAAAGTTGACCGGGCATGACTTTTCCCATACAAAAGTTCACCGGGCATGACTTTCCCAATACAAAAGTTGACCGGGCATGACTTTCCCAGTACAAAAGATCACCGGGCATGACTTTCCCAATACAAAAGTTGACCGGGCATGACTTTCCCAATACAAAAGTTCACCGGGCATGACTTTCCCAGTACAAAAGTTCACCGGGCGTGACTTTCCCAATACAAAAGTTCACCGGGCATGACTTTCCCAATACAAAAGTTCACCGGGCATGACTTTCCCAGTACAAAAGATCACCGGGCATGACTTTCCCAATACAAAAGTTCACCGGGCATGACTTTCCCAATACAAAAGTCGACCGGGCATGAATTTCCCAATACAAAAGTTGACCGGGCATGACTTTCCCAATACAAAAGTTCACCGGGCATGACTTTTCCCATACAAATGTTCACCGGGCATGACTTTCCCAATACAAAAGTTCACCGGGCATGACTTTCCCAATACAAAAGTTCACCGGGCATGACTTTTCCCATACAAAAGTTGACCGGGCATGACTTTCCCAATACAAAAGATCACCGGGCATGACTTTCCCAATACAAAAGTTCACCGGGCATGACTTTTTCCATACAAATTTCACCGGGCATGACTTTTCCCATACAAATGTTCACCGGGCATGACTTTCCCAATACAAAAGTTCACCGGGCATGACTTTTCCCATACAAAAGTTCACCGGGCATGACTTTCCCAATACAAAAGTTCACCGGGCATGACTTTCCCAATACAAAAGTTCACCGGGCTTGACTTTCCCAGTACAAAAGATCACCGGGCATGACTTTCCCAGTACAAAAGATCACCGGGCATGACTTTCCCAGTACAAAAGTTCACCGGGCATGACTTTTCCCATACAAAAGTTCAACGGGGATGACTTTCCCAGTACAAAAGATCACCGGGCATGACTTTTCCCATACAAAAGTTCACCGGGCATGACTTTCCCAATACAAAAGTCGACCGGGCATGACTTTCCCAATACAAAAGTTGACCGGGCATGACTTTCCCAATACAAAAGTTCACCGGGCATGACTTTCCCAGTACAAAAGTTCACCGGGCATGACTTTCCTAATACAAAAATTGACCGGGCATGACTTTCCCAATACAAAAGTTCACCGGGCATGACTTTTCCCATACAAAAGTTGACCGGGCATGACTTTCCCAATACAAAAGTTGACCGGGCATGACTTTCCCAGTACAAAAGATCACCGGGCATGACTTTCCCAATACAAAAGTTGACCGGGCATGACTTTCCCAATACAAAAGATCACCGGGCATGACTTTCCCAGTACAAAAGATCACCGGGCATGACTTTCCCAATACAAAAGTTGACCGGGCATGACTTTCCCAGTACAAAAGTTGACCGGGCATGACTTTCCCAGCACAAAAGATCACCGGGCATGACTTTCCCAATACAAAAGTTCACCGGGCATGACTTTCCCAATAAAAAAGATCACCGGGCATGACTTTCCCAATACAAAAGTTCACCGGGCATGACTTTTCCCATACAAAAGTTGACCGGGCATGACTTTCCCAATACAAAAGTTCACCGGGCATGACTTTCCCAATACAAAAGTTCACCGGGCATGACTTCCTCAGTACAAAAGTTCACCGGGCATGACTTTCCTAATACAAAAGTTGACCGGGCATGACTTTCCCAATACAAAAGTTCACCGGGCATGACTTTTCCCATACAAAAGTTGACCGGGCATGACTTTCCCAATACAAAATTTCACCGGGCATGACTTTCCCAATACAAAAGTTCACCGGGCATGACTTTTCCCATACAAAAGTTGACCGGGCATGACTTTCCCAATACAAAAGATCACCGGGCATGACTTTCCCAATACAAAAGTTCACCGGGCATGACTTTTTCCATACAAATTTCACCGGGCATGACTTTTCCCATACAAATGTTCACCGGGCATGACTTTCCCAATACAAAAGTTCACCGGGCATGACTTTTCCCATACAAAAGTTCACCGGGCATGACTTTCCCAATACAAAAGATCACCGGGCATGACTTTCCCAATACAAAAGTTGACCGGGCATGACTTTTTCCCCATACAAAAGTTCACCGGGCATGACTTTCCCAATACAAAAGTTGACCGGGCATGACTTTCCCAGTACAAAAGATCACCGGGCATGACTTTCCCAATACAAAAGTTGACCGGGCATGACTTTCCCAATACAAAAGTTCACCGGGCATGACTTTCCCAGTACAAAAGTTCACCGGGCGTGACTTTCCCAATACAAAAGTTCACCGGGCATGACTTTCCCAATACAAAAGTTCACCGGGCATGACTTTCCCAGTACAAAAGATCACCGGGCATGACTTTCCCAATACAAAAGTTCACCGGGCATGACTTTCCCAATGCAAAAGTCGACCGGGCATGAATTTCCCAATACAAAAGTTGACCGGGCATGACTTTCCCAATACAAAAGTTCACCGGGCATGACTTTTCCATACAAATGTTCACCGGGCATGACTTTCCCAATACAAAAGTTCACCGGGCATGACTTTTCCCATACAAAAGTTCACCGGGCATGACTTTCCCAATACAAAAGTTCACCGGGCATGACTTTCCCAATACAAAAGTTCACCGGGCTTGACTTTCCCAGTACAAAAGATCACCGGGCATGTCTTTCCCAGTACAAAAGATCACCGGGCATGACTTTCCCAGTACAAAAGTTCACCGGGCATGACTTTTCCCATACAAAAGTTCAACGGGGATGACTTTCCCAGTACAAAAGATCACCGGGCATGACTTTTCCCATACAAAAGTTCACCGGGCATGACTTTCCCAATACAAAAGTCGACCGGGCATGACTTTCCCAATACAAAAGTTGACCGGGCATGACTTTCCCAATACAAAAGTTCACCGGGCATGACTTTCCCAGTACAAAAGTTCACCGGGCATGACTTTCCTAATACAAAAATTGACCGGGCATGACTTTCCCAATACAAAAGTTCACCGGGCATGACTTTTCCCATACAAAAGTTGACCGGGCATGACTTTCCCAATACAAAAGTTGACCGGGCATGACTTTCCCAGTACAAAAGATCACCGGGCATGACTTTCCCAATACAAAAGTTGACCGGGCATGACTTTCCCAATACAAAAGATCACCGGGCATGACTTTCCCAGTACAAAAGATCACCGGGCATGACTTTCCCAATACAAAAGTTGACCGGGCATGACTTTCCCAGTACAAAAGTTGACCGGGCATGACTTTCCCAGCACAAAAGATCACCGGGCATGACTTTCCCAATACAAAAGTTCACCGGGCATGACTTTCCCAATAAAAAAGATCACCGGGCATGACTTTCCCAATACAAAAGTTCACCGGGCATGACTTTTCCCATACAAAAGTTGACCGGGCATGACTTTCCCAATACAAAAGTTCACCGGGCATGACTTTCCCAATACAAAAGTTCACCGGGCATGACTTCCTCAGTACAAAAGTTCACCGGGCATGACTTTCCTAATACAAAAGTTGACCGGGCATGACTTTCCCAATACAAAAGTTCACCGGGCATGACTTTTCCCATACAAAAGTTGACCGGGCCATGACTTTCCCAATACAAAATTTCACCGGGCATGACTTTCCCAATACAAAAGTTCACCGGGCATGACTTTTCCCATACAAAAGTTGACCGGGCATGACTTTCCCAATACAAAAGATCACCGGGCATGACTTTCCCAATACAAAAGTTCACCGGGCATGACTTTTTCCATACAAATTTCACCGGGCATGACTTTTCCCATACAAATGTTCACCGGGCATGACTTTCCCAATACAAAAGTTCACCGGGCATGACTTTTCCCATACAAAAGTTCACCGGGCATGACTTTCCCAATACAAAAGATCACCGGGCATGACTTTCCCAATACAAAAGTTGACCGGGCATGACTTTTCCCATACAAAAGTTCACCGGGCATGACTTTCCCAATACAAAAGTTGACCGGGCATGACTTTCCCAGTACAAAAGATCACCGGGCATGACTTTCCCAATACAAAAGTTGACCGGGCATGACTTTCCCAATACAAAAGTTCACCGGGCATGACTTTCCCAGTACAAAAGTTCACCGGGCGTGACTTTCCCAATACAAAAGTTCACCGGGCATGACTTTCCCAATACAAAAGTTCACCGGGCATGACTTTCCCAGTACAAAAGATCACCGGGCATGACTTTCCCAATACAAAAGTTCACCGGGCATGACTTTCCCAGTACAAAAGATCACCGGGCATGACTTTCCCAATACAAAAGTTGACCGGGCATGACATTCCCAGTACAAAAGATCACCGGGCATGACTTTCCCAGTACAAAAGTTCACCGGGCATGACTTTCCCAATACAAAAGATCACCGGGCATGACTTTCCCAATACAAAAGTTCACCGGGCATGACTTTCCCAATACAAAAGTTCACCGGGCATGACTTTCCCAATACAAAAGTTCACCGGGCATGACTTTCCCAGTACAAAAGTTCACCGGGCATGACTTTCCCAGTACAAAAGATCACCGGGCATGACTTTCCCAATACAAAAGTTGACCGGGCATGACTTTCCCAATACAAAAGTTCACCGGGCATGACTTTCCCAATACAAAAGTTCACCGGGCATGACTTTTCCCATACAAAAGTTCACCGGGCATGACTTTCCCAGTACAAAAGATCACCGGGCATGACTTTCCCAATGCAAAAGTTGACCGGGCATGACTTTCCCAGTACAAATGTTCACCGGCATGACTTTCCCAATACAAAAGTTCACCGGGCATGACTTTCCCAATACAAAAGTTCACCGGGCATGACTTTCCCAGTACAAAAGATCACCGGGCATGACTTTCCCAATACAAAAGTTCACCGGGCATGACTTTACCAATACAAAAGTTCACCGGGCCTGACTTTCTCAATACAAAAGTTCACCGGGCATGACTTTCCCAATACAAAAGTTCACCGGGCATGACTTTCCCAATACAAAAGTTCACCGGGCATGACTTTCCCAATACAAAAGTTCACCGGGCATGACTTTTCCCATACAAAAGTTCACCGGGCATGACTTTCCCAATACAAAAGTTCACCGGGCATGTCTTTTCCCATACAAAAGTTCACCGGGCATGACTTTCCCAATACAAAAGTTCACCGGGCATGACTTTTCCCATACAAATGTTCACCGGGCATGACTTTCCCAATACAAAAGTTCACCGGGCATGACTTTTCCCATACAAAAGTTCACCGGGCATGACTTTCCCAATACAAAAGTCGACCGGGCATGACTTTCCCAATACAAAAGTTGACCGGGCATGACTTTCCCAATACAAAAGTTCACCGGGCATGACTTTTCCCATACAAATGTTCACCGGGCATGACTTTCCCAATACAAAAGTTCACGGGGCATGACTTTTCCCATACAAAAGTTCACCGGGCATGACTTTCCCAATACAAAAGTTCACCGGGCATGACTTTCCCAATACAAAAGTTCACCGGGCTGGACTTTCCCAGTACAAAAGATCACCGGGCATGACTTTCCCAGTACAAAAGATCACCGGGCATGACTTTCCCAGTACAAAAGTTCACCGGGCATGACTTTTCCCATACAAAAGTTCAACGGGGATGACTTTCCCAATACAAAAGATCACCGGGCATGACTTTCCCAGTACAAAAGATCACCGGGCATGACTTTCCCAATACAAAAGTTCACCGGGCATGACTTTTCCCATACAAAAGTTCACCGGGCATGACTTTCCCAATACAAAAGATCACCGGGCATGACTTTCCCAATACAAAAGTTGACCGGGCATGACTTTCCCAGTACAAAAGTTCACCGGGCATGACTTTCCCAATACAAAAGTCCACCGGGCATGACTTTCCCAATACAAAAGTTCACCGGGCATGACTTTCCCAATACAAAAGTTCACCGGGCATGACTTTCCCAATACAAAAGTTCACCGGGCATGACTTTCCCAATACAAAAGATCACCGGGCATGACTTTCCCAATACAAAAGTTGACCGGGCATGACTTTCCCAATACAAAAGTTGACCGGGTATGACTTTCCCAATACAAAAGTTCACCGGGCATGACTTTCCCAGTACAAAAGTTCACCGGGCATGACTTTCCTAATACAAAAGTTCACCGGGCATGACTTTCCCAGTACAAAAGATCACCGGGCATGACTTTCCCAATACAAAAGTTGACCGGGCATGACTTTCCCAGTACCAAAGATCACCGGGCATGACTTTCCCAATACAAAAGTTGACCGGGCATGACTTTCACAGTACAAAAGTTGACCGGGCATGACTTTCACAGTACAAAAGTTCACCGGGCATGACTTTTCCCATACAAAAGATCACCGGGCATGACTTTTCCCATACAAAAGTTCACCGGGCATGACTTTTCCCATACAAAAGTTCACCGGGCATGACTTTCCCAGTACAAAAGATCACCGGGCATGACTTTCCCAATACAAAAGTTGACCGGGCATGACTTTCCCAATACAAAAGTTGACCGGGCATGACTTTCCCAATACAAAAGTTCACAGGGCATGACTTTTCCCATACAAAAGTTCACCGGGCATGACTTTTCCCATACAAAAGTTCACCGGGCATGACTTTCCCAGTACAAAAGATCACCGGGCATGACTTTTCCCATACAAAAGTTGACCGGGCATGACTTTCCCAATACAAAAGTTCACCGGGTATGACTTTTCCCATACAAAAGTTGACCGGGCATGACTTTCCCAATACAAAAGTTGACCGGGCATGACTTTCCCAATACAAAAGTTCACCGGGCATGACTTTTCCCATACAAAAGTTCACCGGGCATGACTTTTCCCATACAAAAGTTCACCGGGCATGACTTTCCCAATACAAAAGTTGACCGGGCATGACTTTCCCAATACAAAAGATCACCGGGCATGACTTTCCCAATACAAAAGTTCACCGGGCATGACTTTCCCCATACAAAAGTTCACCGGGCATGACTTTCCCAATACAAAAGTTCACCGGGCATGACTTTTCCCATACAAAAGTTCACCGGGCATGACTTTTCCGATACAAAAGTTCACCGGGCATGACTTTCCCAATACAAAAGTTGACCGGGCATGACTTTCCCAATACAAAAGTTCACCGGGCATGACTTTTCCCATACAAAAGTTCACCGGGCATGACTTTTCCCATACAAATGTTCACCGGGCATGACTTTCCCAATACAAAAGTTCACCGGGCATGACTTTTCCCCATACAAAAGTTCACCGGGCATGACTTTCCCAATACAAAAGTTCACCTGGCATGACTTTCCCAATACAAAAGTTCACCGGGCATGACTTTCCCGATACAAAAGTTCACCGGGCATGACTTTTCCCATACAAAAGTTCACCGGGCATGACTTTCCCAATACAAAAGTTCACCGGGCATGACTTTCCCAATACAAAAGTTCACCGGGCATGACTTTCCCAATACAAAAGTTCACCGGGCATGACTTTCCTAATACAAAAGTTCACCGGGCATGACTTTCCCAATACAAAAGTTCACCGGGCATGACTTTTCCCATACAAAAGTTCACCGGGCATGACTTTTCCATACAAAAGTTCACCTGGCATGACTTTTCCCATACAAAAGTTCACCGGGCATGACTTTCCCAGTACAAAAGATCACCGGGCATGACTTTCCCAGTACAAAAGATCACCGGGCATGACTTACCCCATACAAAAGTTCACCGGGCATGACTTTCCCAATACAAAAATTGACCGGGCATGACTTTCCCCAATACAAAAGTTCACCGGGCATGACTTTTCCCATACAAAAGTTGACCGGGCATGACTTTCCCAATACAAAAGTTCACCGGGCATGACTTTCCCAATACAAAAGTTCACCGGGCATGACTTTCCCAATACAAAAGTTCACCGGGCATGACCTTCCCAATACAAAAGTTCACCGGGCATGACTTTCCCAATACAAAAGTTCACCGGGCATGACTTTCCCAGTACAAAAGTTGACCGGGCATGACTTTCCCAATACAAAAGTTCACCGGGCATGACTTTTCCCATACAAAAGTTGACCGGGCATGACTTTCCCAATACAAAAGTTCACCGGGCATGACTTTCCCAATACAAAAGTTCACCGGGCATGACTTTCCCAATACAAAAGTTCACCGGGCATGACTTTCCCAATACAAAAGTTCACCGGGCATGACTTTCCCAGTACAAAAGTTCACCGGGCATGACTTTCCCAGTACAAAAGTTCACCGGGCATGACTTTTCCCATACAAAAGTTCACCGGGCATGACTTTCCCAATACAAAAGTTCACCGGACATGACTTTCCCAGTATAAAAGATCACCGGGCATGACTTTTCCCAGTACAAAAGTTCACCGGGCATGACTTTCCCAATACAAAAGTTCACCGGGCATGACTTTCCCAATACAAAAGTTCACCGGGCATGACTTTCCCAATACAAGGGCATGACTTTCCCAATACAAAAGTTGACCGGGCATGACTTTCCCAATACAAAAGTTCACCGGGCATGACTTTCCCAATACAAAAGACAAAAGTTCACCGGGCATGACTTTCCCAGTACAAAAGATCACCGGGCATGACTTTCCCAGTACAAAAGTTCACCGGGCATGACTTTCCCAATACAAAAGTTCACCGGGCATGACTTTTTCCATACAAAAGTTGACCGGGCATGACTTTTCCCATACAAAAGTTCACCGGGCATGACATTCCCAATACAAAAGTTCACCGGGCATGACTTTTCCCATACAAAAGTTCACCGGGCATGACTTTTCCCATACAAAAGTTTACCGGGCATGACTTTCCAGTACAAAAGATCACCGGGCATGACTTTCCAATACAAAAGTTGACCGGGCATGACTTTCCCAATACAAAAGTTCACCGGGCATGACTTTCCCAGTACAAAAGTTCACCGGGCATGACTTTCCCAGTACAAAAGATCACCGGGCATGACTTTCCCAATACAAAAGTTCACCGGGCATGACTTTTCCTATTCAAAAGTTCACCGGGCATGACTTTTCCATACCAAAGTTCACCGGGCATGACTTTCCCAGTACAAAAGATCACCGGGCATGACTTTCCCAATACAAAAGTTGACCGGGCATGACTTTCCCAATACAAAAGTTCACCGGGCATGACTTTCCCAATACAAAAGTTCACCGGGCATGACTTTCCCAGTACAAAAGTTCACCGGGCATGACTTTCCCAGTACAAAAGATCACCCGGCATGACTTTCCCAATACAAAAGTTGACCGGGCATGACTTTCCCAGTACAAAAGTTGACCGGGCATGACTTTCCCAATACAAAAGTTCACCGGGCATGACTTTCCCAATACAAAAGTTGACCGGGCATGACTTTCCCAATACAAAAGTTGACCGGGCATGACTTTCCCAATACAAAAGTTGACCGGGCATGACTTTCCCAATACAAAAGTTCACCGGGCATGACTTTCCCAATACAAAAGTTCACCGGCATGACTTTCCCAATACAAAAGTTCACCGGGCATGACTTTCCCAATACAAAAGTTCACCGGGCATGACTTTCCCAATACAAAAGTTCACCGGGCATGACTTTCCCAGTACAAAAGTTCACCGGGCATGACTTTCCCAGTACAAAAGATCACCGGGCATGACTTTCCCAATACAAAAGTTCACCGGGCATGACTTTTCCCATACAAAAGTTCACCGGGCATGACTTTTCCCATACCAAAGTTCACCGGGCATGACTTTCCCAGTACAAAAGATCACCGGGCATGACTTTCCCAATACAAAAGTTGACCGGGCATGACTTTCCCAATACAAAAGTTCACCGGGCATGACTTTCCCAATACAAAAGTTCAACGGGCATGACTTTCCCAGTACAAAAGTTCACCGGGCATGACTTTCCCAGTACAAAAGATCACCGGGCATGACTTTCCAAATACAAAAGTTGACCGGGCATGACTTTCCCAGTACAAAAGTTGACCGGGCATGACTTTCCCAATACAAAAGTTCACCGGGCATGACTTTCCCAATACAAAAGTTGACCGGGCATGACTTTCCCAATACAAAAGTTGACCGGGCATGACTTTCCCAATACAAAAGTTGACAGGGCATGACTTTCCCAATACAAAAATTCACCGGGCATGACTTTCCCAATACAAAAGTTCACCGGGCATGACTTTTCCCATACAAAAGTTCACCGGGCATGACTTTTCCCATACAAAAGTTCACCGGGCATGACTTTTCCCATACAAAAGTTCACCGGGCATGACTTTCCCAATACAAAAGTTCACCGGGCATGACTTTCCCAGTACAAAAGATCACCGGGCATGACTTTCCCAGTACAAAAGTTCACCGGGCATGACTTTTCCCATACAAAAGTTCACCGGGCATGACTTTCCCAGTACAAAAGATCACAGGCATGACTTTCCCAATACAAAAGTTCACCGGGCATGACTTTCCCAATACAAAAGTTCACCGGGCATGACTTTCCCAGTACAAATGTTCACCGGGCATGACTTTCCCAATACAAAAGTTCACCGGGCATGACTTTCCCAATACAAAAGTTCACCGGGCATGACTTTCCCAGTACAAAAGATCACCGGGCATGACTTTCCCAATACAAAAGTTCACCGGGCATGACTTTCCCAATACAAAAGTTCACCGGGCATGACTTTCCCAATACAAAAGTTCAACGGGCATGACTTTCCCAGTACAAAAGATCACCGGGCATGACTTTCCCAATACAAAAGTTGACCGGGCATGACTTTCCTAATACAAAAGTTGACCGGGCATGACTTTCCCAGTACAAAAGATCACCGGGCATGACTTTCCCAATACAAAAGTTCACCGGGCATGACTTTCCCAGTACAAAAGATCACCGGGCATGACTTTCCCAATACAAAAGTTCACCGGGCATGACTTTCCCAATACAAAAGTTCACCGGGCATGACTTTCCCAATACAAAAGTTCACCGGGCATGACTTTCCCAATACAAAAGTTGACAGGGCATGACTTTCCCAATACAAAAGTTCACCGGACATGACTTTTCCCATACAAAAGTTCACCGGGCATGACTTTCCCAATACAAAAGATCACCGGGCATGACTTTTCCCATACAAAAGTTGACCGGGCACGACTTTCCCAATACAAAAGTTGACCGGGCATGACTTTTCCCATACAAAAGTTGACCGGGCATGACTTTCCCAATACAAAAGTTGACCGGGCATGACTTTTCCAATACAAAAGTTCACCGGGCATGACTTTTCCCATACAAAAGTTCACCGGGCATGACTTTTCCCATACAAAAGTTCACCGGGCATGACTTTCCCAATACAAAAGTTCACCGGGCATGACTTTCCCAGTACAAAAGATCACCGGGCATGACTTTCCCAGTACAAAAGTTCACCGGGCATGACTTTTCCCATACAAAAGTTCACCGGGCATGACTTTCCCAGTACAAAAGATCACCGGGCATGACTTTCCCAATACAAAAGTTCACCGGGCATGACTTTCCCAATACAAAAGTTCACCGGGCATGACTTTCCTAATACAAAAGTTGACCGGGCATGACTTTCCCAATACAAAAGTTCACCGGGCATGACTTTCCCAATACAAAAGTTGACCGGGCATGACTTTCCCAATACAAAAGTTCACAGGGCATGACTTTCCCAATACAAAAGTTCACCGGGCATGACTTTCCCATACAAAAGTTCACCGGGCATGACTTTCCCAATACAAAAGTTCACCGGGCATGACTTTCCCAGTACAAAAGTTCACCGGGCATGACTTTCCCAGTACAAAAGATCACCGGGCATGACTTTCCCAATACAAAACTTGACCGGGCATGACTTTCCCAGTACAAAAGATCACCGGGCATGACTTTCCCAATACAAAAGTTGACCGGGCATGACTTTCCCAATACAAAAGATCACCGGGCATGACTTTCCCAGTACAAAAGATCACCGGGCATGACTTTCCCAATACAAAAGTTGACCGGGCATGACTTTCCCAGTACAAAAGTTGACCGGGCATGACTTTCCCAGTACAAAAGGTCGCCGGGCATGACTTTCCCAATACAAAAGTTCACCGGGCCTGACTTTCCCAATACAAAAGATCACCGGGCATGACTTTCCCAATACAAAAGTTCACCGGGCATGACTTTTCCCATACAAAAGTTGACCGGGCATGACTTTCCCAATACAAAAGTTCACCGGGCATGACTTTCCCAATACAAAAGTTCACCGGGCATGACTTTCCCAGTACAAAAGTTCACCGGGCATGACTTTCCTAATACAAAAGTTGACCGGGCATGACTTTTCCCATACAAAAGTTGACCGGGCATGACTTTCCCAATACAAAATTTCACCGGGCATGACTTTCCCAATACAAAAGTTGACCGGGCATGACTTTCCCAATACAAAAGTTGACCGGGCATGACTTTCCCAATACAAAAGTTCACCGGGCATGACTTTCCCAATACAAAAGTTCACCGGGCATGACTTTCCCAGTACAAAAGATCACCGGGCATGACTTTCCCAATACAAAAGTTCACCGGGCATGACTTTCCCAATACAAAAGTTCACCGGGCATGACTTTCCCAATACAAAAGTTCACCGGGCATGACTTTCCCAGTACAAAAGATCACCGGGCATGACTTTCCCAATACAAAAGTTGACCGGGCATGACTTTCCTAATACAAAAGTTGACCGGGCATGACTTTCCCAGTACAAAAGATCACCGGGCATGACTTTCCCAATACAAAATTCACCGGGCATGATTTTCCCAGTACAAAAGATCACCTGGCATGACTTTCCCAATACAAAAGTTCACCGGGCATGACTTTCCCAATACAAAAGTTGACCGGGCATGACTTTCCCAATACAAAAGTTCACCGGGCATGACTTTCCCAATACAAAAGTTGACTGGGCATGACTTTCCCAATACAAAAGTTCACCGGGCATGACTTTTCCCATACAAAAGTTCACCGGGCATGACTTTCCCAATACAAAAGATCACCGGGCATGACTTTTCCCATACAAAAGTTGACCGGGCACGACTTTCCCAATACAAAAGTTGACCGGGCATGACTTTTCCCATACAAAAGTTCACCGGGCATGACTTTCCCAATACAAAAGTTGACCGGGCATGACTTTCCCAATACAAAAGTTCACCGGGCATGACTTTTCCCATACAAAAGTTCACCGGGCATGACTTTTCCCATACAAAAGTTCACCGGGCATGACTTTCCCAATACAAAAGTTCACCGGGCATGACTTTCCCAGTACAAAAGATCACCGGGCATGACTTTCCCAGTACAAAAGTTCACCGGGCATGACTTTTCCCATACAAAAGTTCACCGGGCATGACTTTCCCAGTACAAAAGATCACCGGGCATGACTTTCCCAATACAAAAGTTCACCGGGCATGACTTTCCCAATACAAAAGTTCACCGGGCATGACTTTCCTAATACAAAAGTTGACCGGGCATGACTTTCCCAATACAAAAGTTGACCGGGCATGACTTTCCCAATACAAAAGTTGACCGGGCATGACTTTCCCAATACAAAAGTTCACCGGGCATGACTTTCCCAATACAAAAGTTCACCGGGCATGACTTTCCCATACAAAAGTTCACCGGGCATGACTTTCCCAATACAAAAGTTCACCGGGCATGACTTTCCCAGTACAAAAGTTCACCGGGCATGACTTTCCCAATACAAAAGTTGACCGGGCATGACTTTCCCAGTACAAAAGATCACCGGTCATGACTTTCCCAATACAAAAGTTGACCGGGCATGACTTTCCCAATACAAAAGATCACCGGGCATGACTTTCCCAGTACAAAAGATCACCGGGCATGACTTTCCCAATACAAAAGTTGACCGGGCATGACTTTCCCAGTACAAAAGTTGACCGGGCATGACTTTCCCAGTACAAAAGATCACCGGGCATGACTTTCCCAATACAAAAGTTCACCGGGCATGACTTTCCCAATACAAAAGATCACCGGGCATGACTTTCCCAATACAAAAGTTCACCGGGCATGACTTTTCCCATACAAAAGTTGACCGGGCATGACTTTCCCAATACAAAAGTTCACCGGGCATGACTTTCCCAATACAAAAGTTCACCGGGCATGACTTTCCCAGTACAAAAGTTCACCGGGCATGACTTTCCTAATACAAAAGTTGACCGGGCATGACTTTCCCCAATACAAAAGTTGACCGGGCATGACTTTTCCCATACAAAAGTTGACCGGGCATGACTTTCCCAATACAAAATTTCACCGGGCATGACTTTCCCAATACAAAAGTTGACCGGGCATGACTTTCCCAATACAAAAGTTGACCGGGCATGACTTTCCCAATACAAAAGTTCACCGGGCATGACTTTCCCAATACAAAAGTTCACCGGGCATGAATTTCCCATACAAAAGTTCACCGGGCATGACTTTCCCAATACAAAAGTTCACCGGGCATGACTTTCCCAGTACAAAAGTTCACCGGGCATGACATTCCCAGTACAAAAGTTGACCGGGCATGACTTTCCCAGTACAAAAGATCACCGGGCATGACTTTCCCAATACAAAAGTTCACCGGGCATGACTTTCCTAATACAAAAGTTCACCGGGCATGACTTTCCCAGTACAAAAGTTCACCGGCATGACTTTTCCCATACAAAAGTTGACCGGGCATGACTTTCCCAATACAAAATTTCACCGGGCATGACTTTCCCAATACAAAAGTTCACCGGGCATGACTTTTCCCATACAAAAGTTGACCGGGCATGACTTTCCCAATACAAAATTTCACAGGGCATGACTTTCCCAATACAAAAGTTCACCGGGCATGACTTTTCCCATACAAAAGTTGACCGGGCATGTCTTTCCCAATACAAAAGATCACCGGGCATGACTTTCCCAATACAAAAGTTCACCGGGCATGACTTTTTCCATACAAAAGTTCACCGGGCATGACTTTTCCCATACAAATGTTCACCGGGCATGACTTTCCCAATACAAAAGTTCACCGGGCATGACTTTTCCCATACAAAAGTTCACCGGGCATGACTTTCCCAATACAAAAGATCACCGGGCATGACTTTCCCAATACAAAAGTTGACCGGGCATGACTTTTCCCATACAAAAGTTCACCGGGCATGACTTTCCCAATACAAAAGTTGACCGGGCATGACTTTCCCAGTACAAAAGATCACCGGGCATGACTTTCCCAATACAAAAGTTCACCGGGCATGACTTTCCTAATACAAAAGTTCACCGGGCATGACTTTCCCAGTACAAAAGTTCACCGGGCATGACTTTCCCAATACAAAAGTTCACCGGGCATGACTTCCCCAATACAAAAGTTCACCGGGCATGACTTTCCCAGTACAAAAGATCACCGGGCATGACTTTCCCAATACAAAAGTTCACCGGGCATGACTTTCCCAGTACAAAAGATCACCGGGCATGACTTTCCCAATACAAAAGTTGACCGGGCATGACTTTCCCAGTACAAAAGATCACCGGGCATGACTTTCCCAGTACAAAAGTTCACCGGGCATGACTTTCCCAATACAAATGATCACCGGGCATGACTTTCCCAATACAAAAGTTCACCGGGCATGACTTTCCCAATACAAAAGTTCACCGGGCATGACTTTCCCAATACAAAAGTTCACCGGGCATGACTTTCCCAGTACAAAAGTTCACCGGGCATGACTTTCCCAGTACAAAAGATCACCGGGCATGACTTTCCCAATACAAAAGTTGACCGGGCATGACTTTCCCAATACAAATGTTCACCGGGCATGACTTTCCCAATACAAAAGTTCACCGGGCCTGACTTTCCCATTACAAATGTTCACCGGGCATGACTTTCCCAATACAAAAGTTCACCGGGCATGACTTTCCCAATACAAAAGTTCACCGGGCATGACTTTCCCAGTACAAAAGATCACCGGGCATGACTTTCCCAATACAAAAGTTCACCGGGCATGACTTTCCCAATACAAAAGTTCACCGGGCATGACTTTCCCAATACAAAAGTTCACCGGGCATGACTTTCCCAGTACAAAATATCACGGGCATGACTTTCCCAATACAAAAGTTGACCGGGCATGACTTTCCTAATACAAAAGTTGACCGGGCATGACTTTCCCAGTACAAAAGATCACCGGGCATGACTTTCCCAATACAAAAGTTCACCGGGCATGACTTTCCCAGTACAAAAGATCACCGGGCATGACTTTCCTAATACAAAAGTTGACCGGGCATGACTTTCCCAATACAAAAGTTCACCGGGCATGACTTTCCTAATACAAAAGTTGACCGGGCATGACTTTCCCAATACAAAAGTTCACCGGGCATGACTTTCCCAATACAAAAGTTCACCGGGCATGACTTTCCCATACAAAAGTTCACCGGGCATGACTTTCCCAATACAAAAGTTCACCGGGCATGACTTTCCCAGTACAAAAGTTCACCGGGCATGACTTTCCCAGTACAAAAGATCACCGGGCATGACTTTCCCAATACAAAAGTTGACCGGGCATGACTTTCCCAGTACAAAAGATCACCGGGCATGACTTTCCCAATACAAAAGTTGACCGGGCATGACTTTCCCAATACAAAAGATCACCGGGCATGACTTTCCCAGTACAAAAGATCACCGGGCATGACTTTCCCAATACAAAAGTTGACCGGGCATGACTTTCCCAGTACAAAAGTTGACCGGGCATGACTTTCCCAGTACAAAAGATCACCGGGCATGACTTTCCCAATACAAAAGTTCACCGGGCATGACTTTCCCAATACAAAAGATCACCGGGCATGACTTTCCCAATACAAAAGTTCACCGGGCATGACTTTTCCCATACAAAAGTTGACCGGGCATGACTTTCCCAATACAAAAGTTCACCGGGCATGACTTTCCCAATACAAAAGTTCACCGGGCATGACTTTCCCAGTACAAAAGTTCACCGGGCATGACTTTCCTAATACAAAAGTTGACCGGGCATGACTTTCCCAATACAAAAGTTCACCGGGCATGACTTTTCCCATACAAAAGTTGACCGGGCATGACTTTCCCAATACAAAATTTCACCGGGCATGACTTTCCCAATACAAAAGTTGACCGGGCATGACTTTCCCAATACAAAAGTTGACCGGGCATGACTTTCCCAATACAAAAGTTCACCGGGCATGACTTTCCCATACAAAAGTTCACCGGGCATGACTTTCCCAATACAAAAGTTCACCGGGCATGACTTTCCCAGTACAAAAGTTCACCGGGCATGACTTTCCCAGTACAAAAGATCACCGGGCATGACTTTCCCAATACAAAAGTTGACCGGGCATGACTTTCCCAGTACAAAAGATCACCGGGCATGACTTTCCCAATACAAAAGTTGACCGGGCATGACTTTCCCAATACAAAAGATCACCGGGCATGACTTTCCCAGTACAAAAGATCACCGGGCATGACTTTCCCAATACAAAAGTTGACCGGGCATGACTTTCCCAGTACAAAAGTTGACCGGGCATGACTTTCCCAGTACAAAAGATCACCGGGCATGACTTTCCCAATACAAAAGTTCACCGGGCATGACTTTCCCAATACAAAAGATCACCGGGCATGACTTTCCCAATACAAAAGTTCACCGGGCATGACTTTTCCCATACAAAAGTTGACCGGGCATGACTTTCCCAATACAAAAGTTCACCGGGCATGACTTTCCCAATACAAAAGTTCACCGGGCATGACTTTCCCAGTACAAAAGTTCACCGGGCATGACTTTCCTAATACAAAAGTTGACCGGGCATGACTTTCCCAATACAAAAGTTCACCGGGCATGACATTTCCCATACAAAAGTTGACCGGGCATGACTTTCCCAATACAAAATTTCACCGGGCATGACTTTCACAATACAAAAGTTCACCGGGCATGACTTTTCCCATACAAAAGTTGACCGGGCATGACTTTCCCAATACAAAAGTTGACCGGGCATGACTTTCCCAATACAAAAGTTCACCGGGCATGACTTTTCCCATACAAAAGTTCACCGGGCATGACTTTCCCAATACAAAAGTTGACCGGGCATGACTTTCCCAGTACAAAAGATCACCGGGCATGACTTTCCCAATACAAAAGTTCACCGGGCATGAATTTCCCAGTACAAAAGATCACCGGGCATGACTTTCCCAATACAAAAGTTGACCGGGCTTGACTTTCCCAGTACAAAAGATCACCGGGCATGACTTTCCCAGTACAAAAGATCACCGGGCATGACTTTTCCCATACAAAAGTTCACCGGGCATGACTTTCGCAATACAAAAGTTCACCGGGCATGACTTTCCCAATACAAAAGTTCACCGGGCATGACTTTCCCAATACAAAAGTTCACCGGGCATGACTTTCCCATACAAAAGTTCACCGGGCATGACTTTCCCAATACAAAAGTTCACCGGGCATGACTTTCCCAGTACAAAAGTTCACCGGGCATGACTTTCCCAGTACAAAAGATCACCGGGCATGACTTTCCCAATACAAAAGTTGACGGGGCATGACTTTCCCAGTACAACAAATCACCGGGCATGACTTTCCCAATACAAAAGTTGACCGGGCATGACTTTCCCAATACAAAAGATCACCGGGCATGACTTTCCCAGTACAAAAGATCACCGGGCATGACTTTCCCAATACAAAAGTTGACCGGGCATGACTTTCCCAGTATAAAAGTTGACCGGGCATGACTTTCCCAGTACAAAAGATCACCGGGCATGACTTTCCCAATACAAAAGTTCACCGGGCCTGACTTTCCCAATACAAAAGATCACCGGGCATGACTTTCCCAATACAAAAGTTCACCGGGCATGACTTTTCCCATACAAAAGTTGACCGGGCATGACTTTCCCAATACAAAAGTTCACCGGGCATGACTTTCCCAATACAAAAGTTCACCGGGCATGACTTTCCCAGTACAAAAGTTCACCGGGCATGACTTTCCTAATACAAAAGTTGACCGGGCATGACTTTCCCAATACAAAAGTTCACCGGGCATGACTTTTCCCATACAAAAGTTGACCGGGCATGACTTTCCCAATACAAAATTTCACCGGGCATGACTTTCCCAATACAAAAGTTGACTGGGCATGACTTTCCCAATACAAAAGTTGACCGGGCATGACTTTCCCAATACAAAAGTTCACCGGGCATGACTTTCCCAATACAAAAGTTCACCGGGCATGACTTTCCCAGTACAAAAGATCACCGGGCATGACTTTCCCAATACAAAACTTCACCGGGCATGACTTTCCCAATACAAAAGTTCACCGGGCATGACTTTCCCAATACAAAAGTTCACCGGGCATGACTTCCCCAGTACAAAAGATCACCGGGCATGACTTTCCCAATACAAAAGTTGACCGGGCATGACTTTCCTAATACAAAAGTTGACCGGGCATGACTTTCCCAGTACAAAAGATCACCGGGCATGACTTTCCCAATACAAAAGGTCACCGGGCATGATTTTCCCAGTACAAAAGATCACCTGGCATGACTTTCCCAATACAAAAGTTCACCGGGCATGACTTTCCCAATACAAAAGTTGACCGGGCATGACTTTCCCAATACAAAAGTTCACCGGGCATGACTTTCCCAATACAAAAGTTGACAGGGCATGACTTTCCCAATACAAAAGTTCACCGGGCATGACTTTTCCCATACAAAAGTTCACCGGGCATGACTTTCCCAATACAAAAGATCACCGGGCATGACTTTTCCCATACAAAAGTTGACCGGGCACGACTTTCCCAATACAAAAGTTGACCGGGCATGACTTTTCCCATACAAAAGTTCACCGGGCATGACTTTCCCAATACAAAAGTTGACCGGGCATGACTTTCCCAATACAAAAGTTCACCGGGCATGACTTTTCCCATACAAAAGTTCACCGGGCATGACTTTTCCCATACAAAAGTTCACCGGGCATGACTTTCCCAATACAAAAGTTCACCGGGCATGACTTTCCCAGTACAAAAGATCACCGGGCATGACTTTCCCAGTACAAAAGTTCACCGGGCATGACTTTTCCCATACAAAAGTTCACCGGGCATGACTTTCCCAGTACAAAAGATCACCGGGCATGACTTTCCCAATACAAAAGTTCACCGGGCATGACTTTCCCAATACAAAAGTTCACCGGGCATGACTTTCCTAATACAAAAGTTGACCGGGCATGACTTTCCCAATACAAAAGTTGACCGGGCATGACTTTCCCAATACAAAAGTTGACCGGGCATGACTTTCCCAATACAAAAGTTCACCGGGCATGACTTTCCCAATACAAAAGTTCACCGGGCATGACTTTCCCATACAAAAGTTCACCGGGCATGACTTTCCCAATACAAAAGTTCACCGGGCATGACTTTCCCAGTACAAAAGTTCGCCGGGCATGACTTTCCCAGTACAAAAGATCACCGGGCATGACTTTCCCAATACAAAAGTTGACCGGGCATGACTTTCCCAGTACAAAAGATCACCGGGCATGACTTTCCCAATACAAAAGTTGACCGGGCATGACTTTCCCAATACAAAAGTTCACCGGGCATGACTTTCCCAGTACAAAAGATCACCGGGCATGACTTTCCCAATACAAAAGTTGACCGGGCATGACTTTCCCAGTACAAAAGTTGACCGGGCATGACTTTCCCAGTACAAAAGATCACCGGGCATGACTTTCCCAATACAAAAGTTCACCGGGCATGACTTTCCCAATACAAAAGATCACCGGGCATGACTTTCCCAATACAAAAGTTCACCGGGCATGACTTTTCCCATACAAAAGTTGACCGGGCATGACTTTCCCAATACAAAAGTTCACCGGGCATGACTTTCCCAATACAAAAGTTCACCGGGCATGACTTTCCCAGTACAAAAGTTCACCGGGCATGACTTTCCTAATACAAAAGTTGACCGGGCATGACTTTCCCAATACAAAAGTTCACCGGGCATGACTTTTCCCATACAAAAGTTGACCGGGCATGACTTTCCCAATACAAAATTTCACCGGGCATGACTTTCCCTATACAAAAGTTCACCGGGCATGACTTTCCCAGTACAAAAGTTCACCGGGCATGACTTTCCTAATACAAAAGTTGACCGGGCATGACTTTCCCAATACAAAAGTTCACCGGGCATGACTTTCCCAATACAAAAGATCACCGGGCATGACTTTTCCCATACAAAAGTTGACCGGGCACGACTTTCCCAATACAAAAGTTGACCGGGCATGACTTTTCCCATACAAAAGTTCACCGGGCATGACTTTCCCAATACAAAAGTTGACCGGGCATGACTTTCCCAATACAAAAGTTCACCGGGCATGACTTTTCCCATACAAAAGTTCACCGGGCATGACTTTTCCCATACAAAAGTTCACCGGGCATGACTTTCCCAATACAAAAGTTCACCGGGCATGACTTTCCCAGTACAAAAGATCACCGGGCATGACTTTCCCAGTACAAAAGTTCACCGGGCATGACTTTTCCCATACAAAAGTTCACCGGGCATGACTTTCCCAGTACAAAAGATCACCGGGCATGACTTTCCCAATACAAAAGTTCACCGGGCATGACTTTCCCAATACAAAAGTTCACCGGGCATGACTTTCCTAATACAAAAGTTGACCGGGCATGACTTTCCCAATACAAAAGTTGACCGGGCATGACTTTCCCAATACAAAAGTTGACCGGGCATGACTTTCCCAATACAAAAGTTCACCGGGCATGACTTTCCCAATACAAAAGTTCACCGGGCATGACTTTCCCATACAAAAGTTCACCGGGCATGACTTTCCCAATACAAAAGTTCACCGGGCATGACTTTCCCAGTACAAAAGTTCGCCGGGCATGACTTTCCCAGTACAAAAGATCACCGGGCATGACTTTCCCAATACAAAAGTTGACCGGGCATGACTTTCCCAGTACAAAAGATCACCGGGCATGACTTTCCCAATACAAAAGTTGACCGGGCATGACTTTCCCAATACAAAAGTTCACCGGGCATGACTTTCCCAGTACAAAAGATCACCGGGCATGACTTTCCCAATACAAAAGTTGACCGGGCATGACTTTCCCAGTACAAAAGTTGACCGGGCATGACTTTCCCAGTACAAAAGATCACCGGGCATGACTTTCCCAATACAAAAGTTCACCGGGCATGACTTTCCCAATACAAAAGATCACCGGGCATGACTTTCCCAATACAAAAGTTCACCGGGCATGACTTTTCCCATACAAAAGTTGACCGGGCATGACTTTCCCAATACAAAAGTTCACCGGGCATGACTTTCCCAATACAAAAGTTCACCGGGCATGACTTTCCCAGTACAAAAGTTCACCGGGCATGACTTTCCTAATACAAAAGTTGACCGGGCATGACTTTCCCAATACAAAAGTTCACCGGGCATGACTTTTCCCATACAAAAGTTGACCGGGCATGACTTTCCCAATACAAAATTTCACCGGGCATGACTTTCCCTATACAAAAGTTCACCGGGCATGACTTTCCCAGTACAAAAGTTCACCGGGCATGACTTTCCTAATACAAAAGTTGACCGGGCATGACTTTCCCAATACAAAAGTTCACCGGGCATGACTTTCCCAGTACAAAAGTTCACCGGGCATGACTTTCCCAGTACAAAAGATCACCGGGCATGACTTTCCCAATACAAAAGTTGACCGGGCATGACTTTCCCAATACAAAAGTTCACCGGGCATGACTTTCCCAATACAAAAGTTCACCGGGCATGACTTTCCCACACAAAAGTTCACCGGGCATGACTTTCCCAATACAAAAGTTCACCGGGCATGACTTTCCCAGTACAAAAGTTCACCGGGCATGACTTTCCCAGTACAAAAGATCACCAGGCATGACTTTCCCAATACAAAAGTTGACCGGGCATGACTTTCTCAGTACAAAAGATCACCGGGCATGACTTTCCCAATACAAAAGTTGACCGGGCATGACTTTCCCAATACAAAAGATCACCGGACATGACTTTCCCAGTACAAAAGATCACCGGGCATGACTTTCCCAATACAAAAGTTGACCGGGCATGACTTTCCCAGTACAAAAGTTGACCGGGCATGACTTTCCCAGTACAAAAGATCACCGGGCATGACTTTCCCAATACAAAAGTTCACCGGGCATGACTTTCCCAATACAAAAGATCACCGGGCATGACTTTCCCAATACAAAAGTTCACCGGGCATGACTTTTCCCATACAAAAGTTGACCGGGCATGACTTTCCCAATACAAAAGTTCACCGGGCATGACTTTCGCTATACAAAAGTTCACCGGGCATGACTTTCCCAGTACAAAAGTTCACCGGGCATGACTTTCCTAATACAAAAGTTGACCGGGCATGACTTTCCCAATACAAAAGTTCACCGGGCATGAATTTTCCCATACAAAAGTTGACCGGGCATGACTTTCCCAATACAAAATTTCACCGGGCATGACTTTCCCAATACAAAAGTTCACCGGGCATGACTTTTCCCATACAAAAGTTGACCGGGCATGACTTTCCCAATACAAAATTTCACAGGGCATGACTTTCCCAATACAAAAGTTCACCGGGCATGACTTTTCCCATACAAAAGTTGACCGGGCATGACTTTCCCAATACAAAAGATCACCGGGCATGACTTTCCCAATACAAAAGTTCACCGGGCATGACTTTTTCCATACAAAAGTTCACCGGGCATGACTTTTCCCATACAAATGTTTACCGGGCATGACTTTCCCAATACAAAAGTTCACCGGGCATGACTTTTCCCATACAAAAGTTCACCGGGCATGACTTTCCCAATACAAAAGATCACCGGGCATGACTTTCCCAATACAAAAGTTGACCGGGCATGACTTTTCCCATACAAAAGTTCACCGGGCATGACTTTCCCAATACAAAAGTTGACCGGGCATGACTTTCCCAGTACAAAAGATCACCGGGCATGACTTTCCCAATACAAAAGTTCACCGGTCATGACTTTCCCAATACAAAAGTTCACCGGGCATGACTTTCCCAGTACAAAAGTTCACCGGGCATGACTTTCCCAATACAAAAGTTCACCGGGCATGACTTCCCCAATACAAAAGTTCACCGGGCATGACTTTCCCAGTACAAAAGATCACCGGGCATGACTTTCCCAATACAAAAGTTCACCGGGCATGACTTTCCCAGTACAAAAGATCACCGGGCATGACTTTCCCAATACAAAAGTTGACCGGGCATGACTTTCCCAGTACAAAAGATCACCGGGCATGACTTTCCCAGTACAAAAGTTCACCGGGCATGACTTTCCCAATACAAATGATCACCGGGCATGACTTTCCCAATACAAAAGTTCACCGGGCATGACGTTCCCAATACAAAAGTTCACCGGGCATGACTTTCCCAATACAAAAGTTCACCGGGCATGACTTTCCCAGTACAAAAGTTCACCGGGCATGACTTTCCCAGTACAAAAGATCACCGGGCATGACTTTCCCAATACAAAAGTTGACCGGGCATGACTTTCCCAATACAAATGTTCACCGGGCATGACTTTCCCAATACAAAAGTTCACCGGGCATGACTTTCCCATTACAAATGTTCACCGGGCATGACTTTCCCAATACAAAAGTTCACCGGGCATGACTTTCCCAATACAAAAGTTCACCGGGCATGACTTTCCCAGTACAAAAGATCACCGGGCATGACTTTCCCAATACAAAAGTTCACCGGGCATGACTTTCCCAATACAAAAGTTCACCGGGCATGACTTTCCCAATACAAAAGTTCACCGGGCATGACTTTCCCAATACAAAAGTTGACCGGGCATGACTTTCCCAGTACAAAAGATCACCGGGCATGACTTTCCCAATACAAAAGTTCACCGGGCATGACTTTCCCAGTACAAAAGATCACCGGGCATGACTTTCCTAATACAAAAGTTGACCGGGCATGACTTTCCCAATACAAAAGTTCACCGGGCATGACTTTCCCAGTACAAAAGATCACCGGGCATGACTTTCCCAATACAAAAGTTGACCGGGCATGACTTTCCTAATACAAAAGTTGACCGGGCATGACTTTCCCAGTACAAAAGATCACCGGGCATGACTTTCCCAATACAAAAGTTCACCGGGCATGACTTTCCCAGTACAAAAGTTCACCGGGCATGACTTTCCTAATACAAAAGTTGACCGGGCATGACTTTCCCAATACAAAAGTTCACCGGGCATGACTTTCCCAGTACAAAAGATCACCGGGCATGACTTTCCCAATACAAAAGTTGACCGGGCATGACTTTCCTAATACAAAAGTTGACCGGGCATGACTTTCCCAGTACAAAAGATCACCGGGCATGACTTTCCCAATACAAAAGTTCACCGGGCATGACTTTCCCAGTACAAAAGTTCACCGGGCATGACTTTCCTAATACAAAAGTTGACCGGGCATGACTTTCCCAATACAAAAGTTCACCGGGCATGACTTTCCCAGTACAAAAGTTCACCGGGCATGACTTTCCCAATACAAAAGTTGACCGGGCATGACTTTCCTAATACAAAAGTTGACCGGGCATGACTTTCCCAGTACAAAAGATCACCGGGCATGACTTTCCCAATACAAAAGTTCACCGGGCATGACTTTCCCAGTACAAAAGATCACCGGGCATGACTTTCCTAATACAAAAGTTGACCGGGCATGACTTTCCCAATACAAAAGTTCACCGGGCATGACTTTTCCCATACAAAAGTTGACCGGGCATGACTTTCCCAATACAAAAGTTCACCGGGCATGACTTTCCCAATACAAAAGTTCACCGGGCATGACTTTCCCAATACAAAAGTTCACCGGGCATGACTTTCCCAATACAAAAGTTCACCGGGCATGACTTTCCCAGTACAAAAGTTCACCGGGCATGACTTTCCCAGTACAAACGATCACCGGGCATGACTTTCCCAATACAAAAGTTGACCGGGCATGACTTTCCCAGTACAAAAGATCACCGGGCATGACTTTTCCAATACAAAAGTTGACCGGGCATGACTTTCCCAATACAAAAGATCACCGGGCATGACTTTCCCAGTCCAAAAGATCACCGGGCATGACTTTCCCAATACAAAAGTTGACCGGGCATGACTTTCCCAGTACAAAAGTTGACCGGGCATGACTTTCCCAGTACAAAAGATCACCGGGCATGACTTTCCCAATACAAAAGTTCACCGGGCATGACTTTCCCAATACAAAAGATCACCGGGCATGACTTTCCCAATACAAAAGTTCACCGGGCATGACTTTTCCCATACAAAAGTTGACCGGGCATGACTTTCCCAATACAAAAGTTCACCGGGCATGACTTTCCCAATACAAAAGTTCACCGGGCATGAATTTCCCAGTACAAAAGTTCACCGGGCATGACTTTCCTAATACAAAAGTTGACCGGGCATGACTTTCCCAATACAAAAGTTCACCGGGCATGACTTTTCCCATACAAAAGTTGACCGGGCATGACTTTCCCAATACAAAATTTCACCGGGCATGACTTTCCCAATACAAAAGTTGACCGGGCATGACTTTCCCAATACAAAAGTTGACCGGGCATGACTTTCCCAATACAAAAGTTCACCGGGCATGACTTTCCCAATAGAAAAGTTCACCGGGCATGACTTTCCCATACAAAAGTTCACCGGGCATGACTTTCCCAATACAAAAGTTCACCGGGCATGACTTTCCCAGTACAAAAGTTCACCGGGCATGACTTTCCCAGTACAAAAGATCACCGGGCATGACTTTCCCAATACAAAAGTTGACCGGGCATGACTTTCCCAGTACAAAAGATCACCGGGCATGACTTTCCCAATACAAAAGTTGACCGGGCATGACTTTCCCAATACAAAAGATCACCGGGCATGACTTTCCCAGTACAAAAGATCACCGGGCATGACTTTCCCAATACAAAAGTTGACCGGGCATGACTTTCCCAGTACAAAAGTTGACCGGGCATGACTTTCCCAGTACAAAAGATCACCGGGCATGACTTTCCCAATACAAAAGTTCACCGGGCATGACTTTCCCAATACAAAAGATCACCGGGCATGACTTTCCCAATACAAAAGTTCACCGGGCATGACTTTTCCCATACAAAAGTTGACCGGGCATGACTTTCCCAATACAAAAGTTCACCGGGCATGACTTTCCCAATACAAAAGTTCACCGGGCATGACTTTCCCAGTACAAAAGTTCACCGGGCATGACTTTCCTAATACAAAAGTTGACCGGGCATGACTTTCCCAATACAAAAGTTCACCGGGCATGACATTTCCCATACAAAAGTTGACCGGGCATGACTTTCCCAATACAAAATTTCACCGGGCATGAATTTCACAATACAAAAGTTCACCGGGCATGACTTTTCCCATACAAAAGTTGACCGGGCATGACTTTCCCAATACAAAATTTCACCGGGCATGACTTTCCCAATACAAAAGTTCACCGGGCATGACTTTTCCCATACAAAAGTTGACCGGGCCTGACTTTCCCAATACAAAAGATCACCGGGCATGACTTTCCCAATACAAAAGTTCACCGGGCATGACTTTTTCCATACAAAAGTTCACCGGGCATGACTTTTCCCATACAAATGTTCACCGGGCATGACTTTCCCAATACAAAAGTTTACCGGGCATGACTTTTCCCATACAAAAGTTCACCGGGCATGACTTTCCCAATACAAAAGATCACCGGGCATGACTTTCCCAATACAAAAGTTGACCGGGCATGACTTTTCCCATACAAAAGTTCACCGGACATGACTTTCCCAATACAAAAGTTGACCGGGCATGACTTTCCCAGTACAAAAGATCACCGGGCATGACTTTCCCAATACAAAAGTTGACCGGGCATGACTTTCCCAATACAAAAGTTCACCGGGCATGACTTTCCCAGTACAAAAGTTCACCGGGCATGACTTTCCCAATACAAAAGTTCACCGGGCATGACTTTCCCAATACAAAAGTTCACCGGGCATGACTTTCCCAGTACAAAAGATCACCGGGCATGACTTTCCCAATACAAAAGTTCACCGGGCATGACTTTCCCAGTACAAAAGATCATCGGGCATGACTTTCCCAATACAAAAGTTGACCGGGCATGACTTTCCCAGTACAAAAGATCACCGGGCATGACTTTCCCAGTACAAAAGTTCACCGGGCATGACTTTCCCAATACAAATGATCAACGGGCATGACTTTCCCAATACAAAAGTTCACCGGGCATGACTTTCCCAATACAAAAGTTCACCGGGCATGACTTTCCCAATACAAAAGTTCACCGGGCATGACTTTCCCAGTACAAAAGTTCACCGGGCATGACTTTCCCAGTACAAAAGATCACCGGGCATGACTTTCCCAATACAAAAGTTGACCGGGCATGACTTTCCCAATACAAAAGTTCACCGGGCATGACTTTCCCAATACAAAAGTTCACCGGGCATGACTTTTCCCATACAAAAGTTCACCGGGCATGACTTTCCCAGTACAAAAGATCACCGGGCATGACTTTCCCAATACAAAAGTTGACCGGGCATGACTTTCCCAGTACAAATGTTCACCGGGCATGACTCTCCCCATACAAAAGTTCACCGGGCATGACTTTCCCAATACAAAAGTTCACCGGGCATGACTTTCCCAGTACAAAAGATCACCGGGCATGACTTTCCCAATACAAAAGTTCACCGGGCATGACTTTCAAAATACAAAAGTTCACCGGGCCTGACTTTCCCAATACAAAAGTTCACCGGGCATGACTTTCCCAATACAAAAGTTCACCGGGCATGACTTTCCCAATACAAAAGTTCACCGGGCATGACTTTCCCAATACAAAAGTTCACCGGGCATGACTTTTCCTATACAAAAGTTCACCGGGCATGACTTTCCCAATACAAAAGTTCACCGGGCATGACTTTTCCCATACAAAAGTTCACCGGGCATGACTTTCCCAATACAAAAGTTCACCGGGAATGACTTTTCCCATACAAATGTTCACCGGGCATGACTTTCCCAATACAAAAGTTCACCGGGCATGACTTTTTCCATACAAAAGTTCACCGGGCATGACTTTCCCAATACAAAAGTTCACCGGGCATGACTTTCCCAATACAAAAGTTCACCGGGCTTGACTTTCCCAGTACAAAAGATCACCGGGCATGACTTTCCCAGTACAAAAGATCACCGGGCATGACTTTCCCAGTACAAAAGTTCACCGGACATGACTTTTCCCATACAAAAGTTCAACGGGGATGACTTTCCCAGTACAAAAGATCACCGGGCATGACTTTCCCAATACAAAAGTTCACCGGGCATGACTTTCCCAATACAAAAGTTCACCGGGCATGACGGGCATGACTTTCCCAATACAAAAGATCACCGGGCATGACTTTCCCAATACAAAAGTTGACCGGGCATGACTTTCCCAGTACAAAAGTTCACCGGGCATGACTTTCCCAATACAAAAGTCCACCGGGCATGACTTTCCCAATACAAAAGTTCACCGGGCATGACTTTCCCAATACAAAAGTTCAACGGGCATGACTTTCCCAATACAAAAGTTCACCGGGCATGACTTTCCCAATACAAAAGATCACCGGGCATGACTTTCCCAATACAAAAGTTGACCGGGCATGACTTTCCCAATACAAAAGTTGACCGGGCATGACTTTCCCAATACAAAAGTTCACCGGGCATGACTTTCCCGGTACAAAAGTTCACCGGGCATGACTTTCACAGTACCAAAGATCACCGGGCATGACTTTCCCAATACAAAAGTTGACCGGGCATGACTTTCACAGTACAAAAGTTGACCGGGCATGACTTTCACAGTACAAAAGTTCACCGGGCATGACTTTTCCCATACAAAAGATCACCGGGCATGACTTTTCCCATACAAAAGTTCACCGGGCATGACTTTTCCCATACAAAAGTACACCGGGCATGGCTTTCCCAGTACAAAAGATCACCGGGCATGACTTTCAAAATACAAAAGTTGACCGGGCATGTCTTTCCCAGTACAAAAGTTGACCGGGCATGACTTTCCCAATACAAAAGTTCACAGGGCATGACTTTTCCCATACAAAAGTTCACCGGGCATGACTTTTCCCATACAAAAGTTCACCGGGCATGACTTTTCCCATACAAAAGTTCACCGGGCATGACTTTGCACTACAAAAGATCACCGGGCATGACTTTTCCCATACAAAAGTTGACCGGGCATGACTTTCCCAATACAAAAGTTCACCGGGCATGACTTTTCCCATACAAAAGTTGACCGGGCATGACTTTCCCAATACAAAAGTTGACCGGGCATGACTTTCCCAATACAAAAGTTCACCGGGCATGACTTTTCCATACAAAAGTTCACCGGGCATGACTTTTCCCATACAAAAGTTCACCGGGCAGGACTTTCCAATACAAAAGTTGACCGGGCATGACTTTCCCAATACAAAAGATCACCGGGCATGACTTTCCCAATACAAAAGTTCACCGGGCATGACTTTCCCCATACAAAAGTTCACCGGGCATGACTTTCCCAATACAAAAGTTCACCGGGCATGACTTTTCCCATACAAAAGTTCACCGGGCATGACTTTTCCCATACAAAAGTTCACCGGGCATGACTTTCCCAATACAAAAGTTGACCGGGCATGACTTTCCCAATACAAAAGTTCACCGGGCATGACTTTTCCATACAAAAGTTCACCGGGCATGACTTTTCCCATACAAATGTTCACCGGGCATGACTTTCCCAATACAAAAGTTCACCGGGCATGACTTTTCCCATACAAAAGTTCACCGGGCATGACTTTCCCAGTACAAAAGATCACCGGGCATGACTTTCCCAGTACAAAAGATCACCGGGCATGTCTTACCCCATACAAAAGTTCACCGGGCATGACTTTCCCAATACAAAAGTTGACCGGGCATGACTTTCCCAATACAAAAGTTCACCGGACATGACTTTTCCCATACAAAAGTTGACCGGGCATGACTTTCCCAATACAAAAGTTCACCGGGCATGACTTTCCCAATACAAAAGTTCACCGGGCATGACTTTCCCAATACAAAAGTTCACCGGGCATGACTTTCCCAGTACAAAAGTTGACCGGGCATGACTTTCCCAATACAAAAGTTCACCGGGCATGACTTTTCCCATACAAAAGTTGACCGGGCATGACTTTCCCAATACAAAAGTTCACCGGGCATGACTTTCCCAGTACAAAAGATCACCGGGCATGACTTTCCCAGTACAAAAGATCACCGGGCATGACTTTCCCAGTACAAAAGTTCACCTGGCATGACTTTTCCCATACAAAAGTTCACCGGGCATGACTTTTCCCATACAAAAGTTCACCTGGCATGACTTTTCCCATACAAAAGTTCACCGGGCATGACTTTTCCCATACAAAAGTTCACCTGGCATGACTTTTCCCATACAAAAGTTCACCGGGCATGACTTTTCCCATACAAAAGTTCACCTGGCATGACTTTTCCCATACAAAAGTTCACCGGGCATGACTTTTCCCATACAAAAGTTCACCGGGCATGACTTTTCCCATACAAAAGTTCACCTGGCATGACTTTTCCCATACAAAAGTTCGCCGGGCATGACTTTCCCAGTACAAAAGATCACCGGGCATGACTTTCCCAGTACAAAAGATCACCGGGCATGTCTTACCCCATACAAAAGTTCACCGGGCATGACTTTCGCAATACAAAAGTTGACCGGGCATGACTTTCCCAATACAAAAGTTCACCGGGCATGACTTTCCCAATACAAAAGTTCACCGGGCATGACTTTTTCCATACAAAAGTTGACCGGGCATGACTTTTCCATACAAAAGTTCACCGGGCATGACTTTCCCAATACAAAAGTTCACCGGGCATGACTTTTCCCATACAAAAGTTCACCGGGCATGACTTTTCCCATACAAAAGTTCACCGGGCATGACTTTCCCAATACAAAAGTTCACCGGGCATGACTTTCCCAGTACAAAAGTTCACCGGCATGACTTTCCCAGTACAAAAGATCACCGGGCATGACTTTCCCAATACAAAAGTTGACCGGGCATGACTTTCCCATACAAAAGTTCACCGGGCATGACTTTTCCCATACCAAAGTTCACCGGGCATGACTTTCCCAGTACAAAAGATCACCGGGCATGACTTTCCCAATACAAAAGTTGACCGGGCATGACTTTCCCAATACAAAAGTTGACCGGGCATGACTTTCCCAGTACAAAAGTTCACCGGGCATGACTTTCCTAATACAAAAGTTCACCGGGCATGACTTTCCCAATACAAAAGTTCACCGGGCATGACTTTTCCCATACAAAAGTTCACCGGGCATGACTTTCCCAATACAAAAGTTCACCGGGCATGACTTTCCCAATACAAAAGTTCACCGGGCATGACTTTCCCAATACAAAAGTTCACCGGGTATGACTTTTCCCATACAAAAGTTCACCGGGCATGACTTTCCCAATACAAAAGTTGACCGGGCATGAACTTTCCCAGTACAAAAGATCACCGGGCATGACTTTCCCAGTACAAAAGTTCACCGGGGCATGACTTTCCCAATACAAAAGTTGACAGGGCATGACTTTCCCAGTACAAAAGATCACCGGGCATGACTTTCCCAGTACAAAAGATCACCGGGCATGACTTTTCCCATACAAAAGTTCACCGGGCATGACTTTCACAATACAAAAGTTGACCGGGCATGACTTTCCTAATACAAAGTTCACAGGAGATGACTTTTCCCATACAAAAGTTCACCGGGCATGACTTTCCTAATACAAAAGTTGACCGGGCATGACTTTCCCAGTACAAAAGATCACCGGGCATGACTTTCCCAGTACAAAAGATCACCGGGCATGACTTTTCCCATACAAAAGTTCACCGGGCATGACTTTCCCAATACAAAAGTTCACCGGGCATGACTTTCCCAATACAAAAGTTCACCGGGCATGACTTTCCCAATACAAAAGTTCACCGGGCATGACTTTCCCAATACAAAAGTTCACCGGGCATGACTTTCCCAGTACAAAAGTTCACCGGGCATGACTTTCCCAGTACAAAAGTTCACCGGGCATGACTTTTCCCATACAAAAGTTCACCGGCATGACTTTCCCAATACAAAAGTTCACCGGGCATGACTTTTCCCAGTACAAAAGTTCACCGGGCATGACTTTCCCAATACAAAAGTTCACCGGGCATGACTTTCCCAATACAAGGGCATGACTTTCCCAATACAAAAGTTGACCGGGCATGACTTTCCCAATACAAAAGTTCACCGGGCATGACTTTCCCAATACAAAAGTTCACCGGGCATGACTTTCCCAATACAAAAGTTCACCGGGCATGACTTTTTCCATACAAAAGTTCACCGGGCATGACTTTCCCAATACAAAAGTTCACCGGGCATGACTTTTCCCATACAAAAGTTCACCGGGCATGACTTTTCCCATACAAAAGTTCACCGGGCATGACTTTCCCAGTACAAAAGATCACCGGGCATGACTTTCCCAGTACAAAAGATCACCGGGCATGACTTTCCCAATACAAAAGTTCACCGGGCATGATTTTTCCCATACAAAAGTTCACCGGGCATGACTTTTCCCATACAAAAGTTCACCGGGCATGACTTTCCCAGTACAAAAGATCACCGGGCATGACTTTCCCAGTACAAAAAGATCACCGGGCATGACTTTCCCAATACAAAAGTTCACCGGGCATGACTTTTCCCATACAAAAGTTCACCGGGCATGACTTTTCCCATACCAAAGTTCACCGGGCATGACTTTCCCAGTACAAAAGATCACCGGGCATGACTTTCCCAATACAAAAGTTGACCGGGCATGACTTTCCCAATACAAAAGTTCACCGGGCATGACTTTCCCAATACAAAAGTTCACCGGGCATGACTTTCCCAGTACAAAAGTTCACCGGGCATGACTTTCCCAGTACAAAAGATCACCGGGCATGACTTTCCCAATACAAAAGTTGACCGGGCATGACTTTCCCAGTACAAAAGTTGACCGGGCATGACTTTCCCAATACAAAAGTTCACCGGGGCATGACTTTCCCAATACAAAAGTTGACCGGGCATGACTTTCCCAATACAAAAGTTGACCGGGCATGACTTTCCCAATACAAAAGTTGACCGGGCATGACTTTCCCAATACAAAAGTTCACCGGGCATGACTTTCCCAATACAAAAGTTCACCGGGCATGACTTTCCCAATACAAAAGTTCACCGGGCATGACTTTCCCAATACAAAAGTTCACCGGGCATGACTTTCCCAATACAAAAGTTCACCGGGCATGACTTTCCCAGTACAAAAGTTCACCGGGCATGACTTTCCCAGTACAAAAGATCACCGGGCATGACATTCCCAGTACAAAAGTTCACCGGGCATGACTTTTCCCATACAAAAGTTCACCGGGCATGACTTTCCCAGTACAAAAGATCACCGGGCATGACTTTCCCAATACAAAAGTTCACCGGGCATGACTTTCCCAATACAAAAGTTCACCGGGCATGACTTTCCCAGTACAAAAGTTCACCGGGCATGACTTTCCCAATACAAAAGTTCACCGGGCATGACTTTCCCAATACAAAAGTTCACCGGGCATGACTTTCCCAATACAAAAGTTCACCGGGCATGACTTTCCCAGTACAAAAGTTCACCGGGCATGACTTTCCCAATACAAAAGATGACCGGGCATGACTTTCCCAGTACAAAAGATCACCGGGCATGACTTTCCCAATACAAAAGTTGACCGGGCATGACTTTCCCAGTACAAAAGATCACCGGGCATGACTTTCCCAGTACAAAAGTTCACCGCGCATGACTTTCCCAATACAAAAGTTCACCGGGCATGACTTTCCCAATACAAAAGTTCACCGGGCATGACTTTCCACAATACAAAAGTTCACCGGGCATGACTTTTCCCATACAAAAGTTCACCGGGCATGACTTTTCCCATACAAAAGATCACCGGGCATGACTTTTCCCATACAAAAGTTCACCGGGCATGACTTTCCCAGTACAAAAGATCACCGGGCATGACTTTCCTAATACAAAATTTGACCGGGCATGACTTTCCAATACAAAAGTTCACCGGGCATGACTTTTCCCATACAAAAGTTGACCGGGCATGACTTTCCCAATACAAAAGTTCACCGGCATGACTTTCCCAATACTAAAGTTCACCGGGCATGACTTTCCCAATACGAAAGTTGACCGGGCATGACTTTCCCAATACAAAAGTTCACCGGGCATGACTTTCCCAGTACAAAAGTTCACCGGGCATGACTTTCCTAATACAAAAGTTGACCGGGCATGACTTTCCCAATACAAAAGTTCACCGGGCATGACTTTCCCAATACAAAAGTTGACCGGGCATGACTTTCCCAATACAAAAGTTCACCGGGCATGACTTTCCCAATACAAAAGTTCACCGGGCATGACTTTCCCAATACAAAAGTTCACCGGGCATGACTTTCCCAATACAAAAGTTCACCGGGCATGACTTTCCCAATACAAAAGTTCACCGGGCATGACTTTTCCCATACAAAAGTTCACCGGGCATGACTTTCCCAATACAAAAGTTGACCGGGCATGACTTTCCCAGTACAAAAGATCACCGGGCATGACTTTCCCAGTACAAAAGTTGACCGGGCATGACTTTCCCAATACAAAAGTTGACCGGGCATGACTTTCCCAATACAAAAGTTCACCGGGCATGGCTTTTCCCATACAAAAGTTGACCGGGCATGACTTTCCCAATACAAAAGTTCACCGGGCATGACTTTCACAATACAAAAGTTGACCGGGCATGACTTTCCTAATACAAAAGTTTACAGGAGATGACTTTTCCCATACAAAAGTTCACCGGGCATGACTTTCCTAATACAAGAGTTGACCGGGCATGACTTTCCCAGTACAAAAGATCACCGGGAAGACTTTTCCCATACAAAAGTTCACCGGGCATGACTTTCACAATACAAAAGTTGACCGGGCATGACTTTCCTAATACAAAAGTTCACAGGAGATGACTTTTCCCATACAAAAGTTCACCGGGCATGACTTTCCTAATACAAAAGTTGACCGGGCATGACTTTCCCAGTACAAAAGATCACCGGGCATGACTTTCCCAGTACAAAAGATCACCGGGCATGACTTTTCCCATACAAAAGTTCACCGGGCATGACTTTCCCAATACAAAAGTTCACCGGCATGACTTTCCAATACAAAAGTTCACCGGGCATGACTTTCCCAATACAAAAGTTCACCGGGCAAGTTACGTATCCGTACCCCACCGACCCCTACGCCACTGCAAGCATAAACCACATTATGATGAAATACGAAATATCAAATATCAATAATGCAAGCAAACACAGCGAAAACTAGCGACAGCAACTGAATGTGCTTCCACTGGTTTTCGACTGCAAAACAAAATGCAAAATATGCTGAGTGGACATTTTCCACTCAGCAACTTCAAGTTCAATGTTATAAAATTAATTTAGTCTTAAGATAGAATTTGCTCAATAAAAGACTAAACTAAAGTTTATTCTTTTATTTAAACGAATAACTAGATTCTTAAGAATCCATAGTTACATCATATAACTGGCGCAGTCAAGGCGGTTTAATTCAAAAGAATTAAACTTCAACGAACTTACACATAAACTTACAAATAAATAAGCCGTTTTTAGTTTTGAGAAAAAGAAGATAAATACATACAACAATTTAGAATGTTAACTCTTCAAAAAGTAAATATTGCAAATAAAATGGAACAATTGAAAACTATAATTAAAATGCAAGAAGAAAAGAAACAACAAATTCAACAACGAAAAGTTAATGAACCCTCTGAACTGCAAGAACATTATGAATTAGTGAATTTATGTCCAAAAAGTATGTTAGATATAATAAAAAATAATACGACAAGACGCTACAAAAAATATCAAAAGAAGCATACAAAACCAGAAGGCATATGGCATTATATGGAACTTCTCGCTAGACGAACAAATAAAAAACAGGAAAAGATGCAAAATTTTGAAAACAATTTCCAGAACAAAGTGTTACTATGGATGTGGCAAATAATGTTCTTAAATGATATAGCTAACATAAAGTCTTAACGGTTTTTATTTTACAAATTATAAATACCAAAAAATTACATTAAAACTAATTAAAAAAAAAAACAATAAACAGAAAAAGACTATATTGATAAAAAAATAAGCTCAAACAACTGATAAAAAATAATATGAAAAAACTATTATTAACAACAAAAATGTGCAAAAAACAGGGAAAATATCTTAGAAGAAACAAGTGCCAAGAAGAGAGAAATATACACTAAAAAATTACAACATTATAAAACAAAAATGTAAAAAAAAAACTAAACCAACTTTTAAATGTATAAAATACAAAAGAAAAAATACAAAATTTTAAAAATTCCAACTACAACAAGAAATGGAACAGAAGCAACATCAAATGGAGCAAACATGCAACGAGAACAGAAATAACATCAAGGAACATGAATTCCCTTTGTAAGCCTAAGCCTGGATTTGGCAAGAGTTCAAACAAAAAGGAAGATATATATCCATGTATATAATAAGAATTAATATTAATTCAAATGCTGTTAGTAAAAAGAGAAAAATACTATTATTATTAATCAATATTCGATAAATATGAAGAAAACGGACAAGAAAAAACTTATCAAAAGTATAAATTAATCAAAATAATTGTAAATTTATTAAATTGTATAACTAATAGTTATATGTATTTACTAACTATGTAATATTTAATGATTACAATAGAACTAATTTTTTATGTGGAATTTAATTTTTCTATTAACCGTTACCACCATCTTAAGTATGGGTAACTTTCTATGGCTATATTAGTATATAATTCAAATAAAACCACAACAATTGAAAAAACAAACAAAAACAATAATGAAGAAAGTGAATGAATAAATGATCACTTCCTATTGAAAAAAAATCAAGTAAAAAAGGCTAACAAAATACATAATTTTTATTCCTAAAGGTTCAATGTCAAATAGAGGCATAACCAAAATATTCAATTAAAATTGTCTATTTCTATTAAAAGTTGGGTGTATTCCTCCAAAGAGTGAAACCCCTATGACTTTACATACAGAAATAAAAAGACACAATTAAGAAAAACATATTTCTATACAAAATGTGAAGAATGTTTTATAAACTAACATATTTATGTTTATGTGAATAAAATAATAAACATAAAAGAAAAACGGAATTGTAAAAAAAAAAACAACAACAAAATATGTAATACATCAATAAAATAAGTAAATTTTAAAAATGTTAATTTTATATAAATGTTGAGTACAACAATTTTACAATTTTAGTAGTATTAAATTTCACAATATTACAAAAATAAGAAAAAAATCTTATACAAAATGTGGAAATAGTTTTGATGAATTATTTTTTTTTTCTTTATTAGTTTCTATCATATTACACATACCAGATTTGGCGAAGACAAATAATAATAATATTAATATATAATAATTACGATAATAATAAAAATAATAATATATAATAACAATACAAATAATAATAATATACAACAATAATAATAAAATAAAAATAGTAATAAAAATAATAATAATTATAATAAGAAATATATAATCATAACAATAATGAACAACAATTAATAATAATAAATAACAAATAAACTAAAATCAAATTTATAATAATAAATTTTATCATATATTTTATATATTCCCTACAACTGTACCATTGTCTGGAAGAAAACTTCTCGTCCCTTGGGTCTGAAGATTCAAGAGGATTAATTGTCAATTTTTGCTTTTAAGTACTTGTTTGGGACGAATTTCAAGCCTGAAGGTAGGAATACCCAACAAGGAAAATATCAGGGTACTTTTTAGCTGAATTACCCCCAGCCAAAAACAATTTAATCGTTTTTGAGGTACCACTGATAATCAAAATTTCTGGGTTGATCCTCTTAAGAGTGACAGCCAATTGGCTTCAATTATAGAATGCCAAATGACAATGAGAAGGAATAATCAAACATTGGGAATTGTGATTGGAGCTAAAAAAATGTTTAATAAAAAAAATACATATGAAAAAATTATTAATACAATAATAAAATCGTAACACTGCTTAATAGAATTGTGTAAAATGATATAAATATAGGAAAAAACTTAAGAATAAAAATGGTAACTAAAAGCCAACTTAAAAATTCAAAAAAGTAATGATGCCATAGATAAAAATATTATGTTTCTATTTAGTAGACAAAAGAATTATGCAAAATTGTGAAAAGTCTCTAAAGAAAAAATATAAAAGTCACAAGAAAAAAAAATAATCTTGAATTGGCTTGAAACAATGTTAAATGAAAATTTTGTTATCTATTTATATACCTACATATACAAAACGGTAACGATATCAAACAAACAATAAATAAAGAGTCACAAGAAATTATGGAACTTGAATTGACCAAAAATTAATAAAAATAGGATCATGTATAAATGAAATGAGTAAAATACTCTATTTTATAAAATAGATTAATTCAATATAGACTTTTATAAGTTAAGCCTGTTAAAAATGGGTGTACTACTATATAACAATAACTGTTTAATATTTTCAATAAAAATACCCATAAACTATACAAAACACATTGTCAAAATAATTGTCCCTATACCTAACCATAACTTTTACGAAATAGAAGATAAACAAGAAATGTTTGTAAATATTAATAATATATCCTATACTTATGATGAAGATAAAACACTAAAAGATCTAGTACTATCAAAGAATTGTATATTTAAAGGAAATTGTAACTTAATTTTTAACAATAACACTTCATTCGAATTATTTGACGATGAAACTATTATTATTAAAAATGCTCGCAACATGAAAATTAACAATAGCTGTAACCAAATACGAGCAATATATTAAATGGAAATAACATTTTAATGTTCTCAAATTGTAAGATTACTATACAAAATGAAAATTTTTCGAATCTAAAAGAAAACTACTTCGAGAAAATACCAGATTATAATACATACAGCAACAAAGAGTTTACAACTAAAATTACATTTAACGATATTGTCCTTAGCAATACTAAAAATATTGAAAAGATCGAAGAACTAAAACAACATCAACATATCTCATATTCCCTAATCGTGGTTATGTTTGTAGTGACGGTAACCGGTATGACAGTAATAATTTATATATTCAAAGGAAAATCAGTAAATATAAAATTAACGAAAACGATTCAGGAGAATCCTTTGACAAGAGGGGGAGGAGTTACGTATCCGTACCCCACCGACCCCTACGCCACTGCAAGCATAAACCACATTATGATGAAATACGAAATATCAAATATCAATAATGCAAGCAAACACAGCGAAAACTAGCGACAGCAACTGAATGTGCTTCCACTGGTTTTCGACTGCAAAACAAAATGCAAAATATGCTGAGTGGACATTTTCCACTCAGCAACTTCAAGTTCAATGTTATAAAATTAATTTAGTCTTAAGATAGAATTTGCTCAATAAAAGACTAAACTAAAGTTTATTCTTTTATTTAAACGAATAACTAGATTCTTAAGAATCCATAGTTACATCATATAACTGGCATGACTTTTCCCATACAAAAGTTTACCGGGCATGACTTTTCCCATACAAAAGTTCACCGGGCATGACTTTCCCAATACAAAAGTTCACCGGGCATGACTTTCCCAGTACAAAAGTTCACCGGGCATGACTTTCCCAATACAAAAGTTCACCGGGCATGACTTTTCCAATACAAAAGTTCACCGGGCATGACTTTCCCAATACAAAAGTTCACCGGGCATGACTTTCCCAATACAAAAGTTCACCGGGCATGACTTTCCCAATACAAAAGTTCACCGGGCATGACTTTCCCAATACAAAAGTTCACCGGGCATGACTTTCCCAGTACAAAAGTTCACCGGGCATGACTTTCCCAATACAAAAGTTCACCGGGCATGACTTTTCCCATACAAAAGTTCACCGGGCATGACTTTCCCAGTACAAAAGATCACCGGGCATGACTTTCCAATACAAAAGTTCACCGGGCATGACTTTCCAGTACAAAAGTTCACCGGGCATGACTTTCCCAATACAAAAGTTCACCGGGCATGACTTTCCCAATACAAAAGTTCACCGGGCATGACTTTCCCAATACAAAAGTTCACCGGGCATGACTTTCCCAATACAAAAGTTCACCGGGCATGACTTTCCCAGTACAAAAGTTCACCGGGCATCACTTTCCCAATACAAAAGTTCACCGGGCATGACTTTCCCAATACAAAAGTTCACCGGGCATGACTTTCCCAGTACAAAAGATCACCGGGCATGACTTTCCCAGTACAAAAGATCACCGGGCATGACTTTCCTAATACAAAAGTTGACCGGGCATGACTTTCCCAATACAAAAAGTTCACCGGGCATGACTTTCCCAGTACAAAAGATCACCGGGCATGACTTTCCCAATACAAAAGTTCATCGGGCATGACTTTCCCAATACAAAAGTTCACCGGGCATGACTTTCCCAATACAAAAGTTCACCGGGCATGACTTTCCCAGTACAAAAGTTCACCGGGCATGACTTTCCCAGTACAAAAGATCACCGGGCATGACTTTCCCAATACAAAAGTTGACCGGGCATGACTTTTCCAGTACAAAAGTTCACCGGGCATGACTTTCCCAATACAAAAGTTCACCGGGCATGACTTTCCCAATACAAAAGTTCACAGGGCATGACTTTTCCCATACAAAAGTTCACCGGGCATGACTTTCCCAGTACAAAAGATCACCGGGCATGACTTTCCCAGTACAAAAGTTGACCGGGCATGACTTTTCCAATACAAAAGTTCACCGGGCATGACTTTTCACATACAAAAGTTCACCGGGCATGACTTTCCCAATACAAAAGTTCACCGGGCATGACTTTCCCAATACAAGGGCATGACTTTTCCCATACAAAAGTTGAAAGGGCATGACTTTCCTAATACAAACGTTCACCGGAGATGACTTTTCCCATACAAAAGTTGACCGGGCATGACTTTCCCAATACAAAAGTTCACCGGGCATGACTTTTCCCATACAAAAGTTGACCGGGCATGACTTTCCCAATACAAAAGATCACCGGGCATGACTTTCCCAATACAAAAGTTCACCGGGCATAACTTTTCCATACAAAAGTTGACCGGGCATGACTTTCCCAATACAAAAGTTGACCGGGCATGACTTTCCCAATACAAAAGTTCACCGGGAATGACTTTCCCAGTACAAAATTCACCGGGCATGACTTTCCTAATACAAAAGTTGACCGGGCATGACTTTCCCAATACAAAAGTTGACCGGGCATGACTTTCCCAATACAAAAGTTGACCGGGCATGACTTTCCCAATACAAAAGTTGACCGGGCATGACTTTCCCAATACAAAAGTTCACCGGGCATGACTTTCCAATACAAAAGATCACCGGGCATGACTTTCCCAATACAAAAGTTGACCGGGCATGACTTTCCCAATACAAAAGTTGACCGGGCATGACTTTCCCAATACAAAAGTTCACCGGGCATGACTTTCCCAATACAAAAGTTGACCGGGCATGACATTCCCAATACAAAAGTTCACCGGGCATGACTTTCCCAATACAAAAGTTCACCGGGCATGACTTTCCCAATACAAAAGTTCACCGGGCATGACTTTTCCATACAAAAGTTCACCGGGCATGACTTTCCCAATACAAAAGTTCACCGGGCATGACTTTCCCAATACAAAAGTTCACCGGGCATGACTTTCCCAATACAAAAGTTCACCGGGCATGACTTTCCCAATACAAAAGTTCACCGGGCATGACTTTCCCAATACAAAAGTTCACCGGGCATGACTTTCCCAATACAAAAGTTCACCGGGCATGACTTTTCCCATACAAAAGTTCACCGGGCATGACTTTCCCAGTACAAAAGATCACCGGGCATGACTTTTCCAATACAAAAGTTCACCGGGCATGACTTTCCAGTACAAAAATTCACCGGACATGACTTTCCCAATACAAAAGTTCACCGGGCATGACTTTCCCAATACAAAAGTTCACCGGGCATGACTTTCCCAATACAAAAGTTCACCGGGCATGACTTTCCCAGTACAAAAGATCACCGGGCATGACTTTCCTAATACAAAAGGTGACCGGGCATGACTTTCCCAATACAAAAGTTCACCGGGCATGACTTTTCCCATACAAAAGTTGACCGGGCATGACTTTCCCAGTTCAAAAGATCACTGGGCATGACTTTTCCCATACAAAAGTTCACCGGGCATGACTTTCCCAATACAAAAGTTCACCGGGCATGACTTTCCCAGTACAAAAGTTCACCGGGCATGACTTTCGTAATACAAAAGTTGACCGGGCATGACTTTCCAGTACAAAGATCACCGGGCATGACTTTCCCAATACAAAAGTTCACCGGGCATGACTTTTCCCATACAAAAGTTCACCGGGCATGACTTTCCTAATACAAAAGTTGACCGGTATGACTTTCCCAGTACAAAAGATCACCGGGCATGACTTTCCCAGTACAAAAGTTCACCGGGCATGACTTTCCCAATACAAAAGTTCACCGGGCATGACTTTCCCAATACAAAAGTTGACCGGTCATGACTTTTCCAATACAAAAGTTCACCGGGCATGACTTTCCCAGTACAAAAGATCACCGGGCATGACTTTCCCAATACAAAAGTTCACCGGGCATGACTTTTCCCATACAAAAGTTGACCGGGCATGACTTTCCCAGTACAAAAATCACCGGGCATGACTTTCCCAATACAAAAGTTGACCGGGCATGACTTTCCCAATACAAAAGATCACCGGGCATGACTTTCCCAGTACAAAAGATCACCGGGCATGACTTTCCCAATACAAAAGTTGACCGGGCATGACTTTCCCAGTATAAAAGTTGACCGGGCATGACTTTCCCAGTACAAAAGATCACCGGGCATGACTTTCCCAATACAAAAGTTCACCGGGCCTGACTTTCCCAATACAAAAGATCACCGGACATGACTTTCCCAATACAAAAGTTCACCGGGCATGACTTTTCCCATACAAAAGTTGGCCGGGCATGACTTTCCCAATACAAAAGTTCACCGGGCATGACTTTCCCAATACAAAAGTTCACCGGGCATGACTTTCCCAGTACAAAAGTTCACCGGGCATGACTTTCCCAATACAAAAGTTCACCGGGCATGACTTTTCCCATACAAAAGTTGACCGGGCATGACTTTCCCAATACAAAATTTCACCGGGCATGACTTTCCCAATACAAAAGTTGACTGGGCATGACTTTCCCAATACAAAAGTTGACCGGGCATGACTTTCCCAATACAAAAGTTCACCGGGCATGACTTTCCCAATACAAAAGTTCACCGGGCATGACTTTCCCAGTACAAAAGATCACCGGGCATGACTTTCCCAATACAAAAGTTCACCGGGCATGACTTTCCCAATACAAAAGTTCACCGGGCATGACTTTCCCAATACAAAAGTTCACCGGGCATGACTTCCCCAGTACAAAAGATCACCGGGCATGACTTTCCCAATACAAAAGTTGACCGGGCATGACTTTCCTAATACAAAAGTTGACCGGGCATGACTTTCCCAGTACAAAAGATCACCGGGCATGACTTTCCCAATACAAAAGGTCACCGGGCATGATTTTCCCAGTACAAAAGATCACCTGGCATGACTTTCCCAATACAAAAGTTGACCGGGCACGACTTTCCCAATACAAAAGTTAACCGGGCATGACTTTTCCCATACAAAAGTTCACCGGGCATGACTTTCCCAATACAAAAGTTGACCGGGCATGACTTTCCCAATACAAAAGTTCACCGGGCATGACTTTTCCCATACAAAAGTTCACCGGGCATGACTTTTCCCATACAAAAGTTCACCGGGCATGACTTTCCCAATACAAAAGTTCACCGGGCATGACTTTCCCAGTACAAAAGATCACCGGGCATGACTTTCCCAGTACAAAAGTTCACCGGGCATGACTTTTCCCATACAAAAGTTCACCGGGCATGACTTTCCCAGTACAAAAGATCACCGGGCATGACTTTCCCAATACAAAAGTTCACCGGGCATGACTTTCCCAATACAAAAGTTCACCGGGCATGACTTTCCTAATACAAAAGTTGACCGGGCATGACTTTCCCAATACAAAAGTTGACCGGGCATGACTTTCCCAATACAAAAGTTGACCGGGCATGACTTTCCCAATACAAAAGTTCACCGGGCATGACTTTCCCAATACAAAAGTTCACCGGGCATGACTTTCCCATACAAAAGTTCACCGGGCATGACTTTCCCAATACAAAAGTTCACCGGGCATGACTTTCCCAGTACAAAAGTTCGCCGGGCATGACTTTCCCAGTACAAAAGATCACCGGGCATGACTTTCCCAATACAAAAGTTGACCGGGCATGACTTTCCCAGTACAAAAGATCACCGGGCATGACTTTCCCAATACAAAAGTTGACCGGGCATGACTTTCCCAATACAAAAGTTCACCGGGCATGACTTTCCCAGTACAAAAGATCACCGGGCATGACTTTCCCAATACAAAAGTTGACCGGGCATGACTTTCCCAGTACAAAAGTTGACCGTGCATGACTTTCCCAGTACAAAAGATCACCGGGCATGACTTTCCCAATACAAAAGTTCACCGGGCATGACTTTCCCAATACAAAAGATCACCGGGCATGACTTTCCCAATACAAAAGTTCACCGGGCATGACTTTTCCCATACAAAAGTTGACCGGGCATGACTTTCCCAATACAAAAGTTCACCGGGCATGACTTTCCCAATACAAAAGTTCACCGGGCATGACTTTCCCAGTACAAAAGTTCACCGTGCATGACTTTCCTAATACAAAAGTTGACCGGGCATGACTTTCCCAATACAAAAGTTCACCGGGCATGACTTTTCCCATACAAAAGTTGACCGGGCATGACTTTCCCAATACAAAATTTCACCGGGCATGACTTTCCCTATACAAAAGTTCACCGGGCATGACTTTCCCAGTACAAAAGTTCACCGGGCATGACTTTCCTAATACAAAAGTTGACCGGGCATGACTTTCCCAATACAAAAGTTCACCGGGCATGACTTTCCCAGTACAAAAGTTCACCGGGCATGACTTTCCCAGTACAAAAGATCACCGGGCATGACTTTCCCAATACAAAAGTTGACCGGGCATGACTTTCCCAATACAAAAGTTCACCGGGCATGACTTTCCCAATACAAAAGTTCACCGGGCATGACTTTCCCACACAAAAGTTCACCGGGCATGACTTTCCCAATACAAAAGTTCACCGGGCATGACTTTCCCAGTACAAAAGTTCACCGGGCATGACTTTCCCAGTACAAAAGATCACCAGGCATGACTTTCCCAATACAAAAGTTGACCGGGCATGACTTTCTCAGTACAAAAGATCACCGGGCATGACTTTCCCAATACAAAAGTTGACCGGGCATGCCTTTCCCAATACAAAAGATCACCGGACATGACTTTCCCAGTACAAAAGATCACCGGGCATGACTTTCCCAATACAAAAGTTGACCGGGCATGACTTTCCCAGTACAAAAGTTGACCGGGCATGACTTTCCCAGTACAAAAGATCACCGGGCATGACTTTCCCAATACAAAAGTTCACCGGGCATGACTTTCCCAATACAAAAGATCACCGGGCATGACTTTCCCAATACAAAAGTTCACCGGGCATGACTTTTCCCATACAAAAGTTGACCGGGCATGACTTTCCCAATACAAAAGTTCACCGGGCATGACTTTCGCTATACAAAAGTTCACCGGGCATGACTTTCCCAGTACAAAAGTTCACCGGGCATGACTTTCCTAATACAAAAGTTGACCGGGCATGACTTTGCCAATACAAAAGTTCACCGGGCATGAATTTTCCCATACAAAAGTTGACCGGGCATGACTTTCCCAATACAAAATTTCACCGGGCATGACTTTCCCAATACAAAAGTTGACCGGGCATGACTTTTCCCATACAAAAGTTGACCGGGCATGACTTTCCCAATACAAAATTTCACAGGGCATGACTTTCCCAATACAAAAGTTCACCGGGCATGACTTTTCCCATACAAAAGTTGACCGGGCATGACTTTCCCAATACAAAAGATCACCGGGCATGACTTTCCCAATACAAAAGTTCACCGGGCGTGACTTTTTCCATACAAAAGTTCACCGGGCATGACTTTTCCCATACAAATGTTCACCGGGCATGACTTTCCCAATACAAAAGTTCACCGGGCATGACTTTTCCCATACAAAAGTTCACCGGGCATGACTTTCCCAATACAAAAGATCACCGGGCATGACTTTCCCAATACAAAAGTTGACCGGGCATGACTTTTCCCATACAAAAGTTCACCGGGCATGATTTTCCCAATACAAAAGTTGACCGGGCATGACTTTCCCAGTACAAAAGATCACCGGGCATGACTTTCCCAATACAAAAGTTCACCGGGCATGACTTTCCCAATACAAAAGTTCACCGGGCATGACTTTCCCAGTACAAAAGTTCACCGGGCATGACTTTCCCAATACAAAAGTTCACCGGGCATGACTTCCCCAATACAAAAGTTCACCGGGCATGACTTTCCCAGTACAAAAGATCACCGGGCATGACTTTCCCAATACAAAAGTTCACCGGGCATGACTTTCCCAGTACAAAAGATCACCGGGCATGACTTTCCCAATACAAAAGTTGACCGGGCATGACTTTCCCAGTACAAAAGATCACCGGGCATGACTTTCCCAGTACAAAAGTTCACCGGGCATGACTTTCCCAATACAAATGATCACCGGGCATGACTTTCCCAATACAAAAGTTCACCGGGCATGACGTTCCCAATACAAAAGTTCACCGGGCATGACTTTCCCAATACAAAAGTTCACCGGGCATGACTTTCCCAGTACAAAAGTTCACCGGGCATGACTTTCCCAGTACAAAAGATCACCGGGCATGACTTTCCCAATACAAAAGTTGACCGGGCATGACTTTCCCAATACAAATGTTCACCGGGCATGACTTTCCCAATACAAAAGTTCACCGGGCATGACTTTCCCATTACTAATGTTCACTGGGCATGACTTTCCCAATACAAAAGTTCACCGGGCATGACTTTCCCAATACAAAAGTTCACCGGGCATGACTTTCCCAGTACAAAAGATCACCGGGCATGACTTTCCCAATACAAAAGTTCACCGGGCATGACTTTCCCAATACAAAAGTTCACCGGGCATGACTTTCCCAATACAAAAGTTCACCGGGCATGACTTTCCCAGTACAAAAGATCACGGGCATGACTTTCCCAATACAAAAGTTGACCGGGCATGACTTTCCTAATACAAAAGTTGACCGGGCATGACTTTCCCAGTACAAAAGATCACCGGGCATGACTTTCCCAATACAAAAGTTCACCGGGCATGACTTTCCCAGTACAAAAGATCACCGGGCATGACTTTCCTAATACAAAAGTTGACCGGGCATGACTTTCCCAATACAAAAGTTCACCGGGCATGACTTTTCCCATACAAAAGTTGACCGGGCATGACTTTCCCAATACAAAAGTTCACCGGGCATGACTTTCCCAATACAAAAGTTCACCGGGCATGACTTTCCCATACAAAAGTTCACCGGGCATGACTTTCCCAATACAAAAGTTCACCGGGCATGACTTTCCCAGTACAAAAGTTCACCGGGCATGACTTTCCCAGTACAAAAGATCACCGGGCATGACTTTCCCAATACAAAAGTTGACCGGGCATGACTTTCCCAGTACAAAAGATCACCGGGCATGACTTTTCCAATACAAAAGTTGACCGGGCATGACTTTCCCAATACAAAAGATCACCGGGCATGACTTTCCCAGTCCAAAAGATCACCGGGCATGACTTTCCCAATACAAAAGTTGACCGGGCATGACTTTCCCAGTACAAAAGTTGACCGGGCATGACTTTCCCAGTACAAAAGATCACCGGGCATGACTTTCCCAATACAAAAGTTCACCGGGCATGACTTTCCCAATACAAAAGATCACCGGGCATGACTTTCCCAATACAAAAGTTCACCGGGCATGACTTTTCCCATACAAAAGTTGTCCGGGCATGACTTTCCCAATACAAAAGTTCACCGGGCATGACTTTCCCAATACAAAAGTTCACCGGGCATGACTTTCCCAGTACAAAAGTTCACCGGGCATGACTTTCCTAATACAAAAGTTGACCGGGCATGACTTTCCCAATACAAAAGTTCACCGGGCATGACTTTTCCCATACAAAAGTTGACCGGGCATGACTTTCCCAATACAAAATTTCACCGGGCATGACTTTCCCAATACAAAAGTTGACCGGGCATGACTTTCCCAATACAAAAGTTGACCGGGCATGACTTTCCCAATACAAAAGTTCACCGGGCATGACTTTCCCAATAGAAAAGTTCACCGGGCATGACTTTCCCATACAAAAGTTCACCGGGCATGACTTTCCCAATACAAAAGTTCACCGGGCATGACTTTCCCAGTACAAAAGTTCACCGGGCATGACTTTCCCAGTACAAAAGATCACCGGGCATGACTTTCCCAATACAAAAGTTGACCGGGCATGACTTTCCCAGTACAAAAGATCACCGGGCATGACTTTCCCAATACAAAAGTTGACCGGGCATGACTTTCCCAATACAAAAGATCACCTGGCATGACTTTCCCAGTACAAAAGATCACCGGGCATGACTTTCCCAATACAAAAGTTGACCGGGCATGACTTTCCCAGTACAAAAGTTGACCGGGCATGACTTTCCCAGTACAAAAGATCACCGGGCATGACTTTCCCAATACAAAAGTTCACCGGGCATGACTTTCCCAATACAAAAGATCACCGGGCATGACTTTCCCAATACAAAAGTTCACCGGGCATGACTTTTCCCATACAAAAGACTTTCCCAATACAAAAGTTCACCGGGCATGACTTTCCCAATACAAAAGTTCACCGGGCATGACTTTCCCAGTACAAAAGTTCACCGGGCATGACTTTCCTAATACAAAAGTTGACCGGGCATGACTTTCCCAATACAAAAGTTCACCGGGCATGACATTTCCCATACAAAAGTTGACCGGGCATGACTTTCCCAATACAAAATTTCACCGGGCAAGAATTTCACAATACAAAAGTTCACCGGGCATGACTTTTCCCATACAAAAGTTGACCGGGCATGACTTTCCCAATACAAAATTTCACCGGGCATGACTTTCCCAATACAAAAGTTCACCGGGCATGACTTTTCCCATACAAAAGTTGACCGGGCCTGACTTTCCCAATACAAAAGATCACCGGGCATGACTTTCCCAATACAAAAGTTCACCGGGCATGACTTTTTCCATACAAAAGTTCACCGGGCATGACTTTTCCCATACAAATGTTCACCGGGCATGACTTTCCCAATACAAAAGTTCACCGGGCATGACTTTTCCCATACAAAAGTTCACCGGGCATGACTTTCCCAATACAAAAGATCACCGGGCATGACTTTCCCAATACAAAAGTTGACCGGGCATGACTTTTCCCATACAAAAGTTCACCGGACATGACTTTCCCAATACAAAAGTTGACCGGGCATGACTTTCCCAGTACAAAAGATCACCGGGCATGACTTTCCCAATACAAAAGTTGACCGGGCATGACTTTCCCAATACAAAAGTTCACCGGGCATGACTTTCCCAGTACAAAAGTTCACCGGGCATGACTTTCCCAATACAAAAGTTCACCGGGCATGACTTTCCCAATACAAAAGTTCAACGGGCATGACTTTCCCAGTACAAAAGATCACCGGGCATGACTTTCCCAATACAAAAGTTCACCGGGCATGACTTTCCCAGTACAAAAGATCATCGGGCATGACTTTCCCAATACAAAAGTTGACCGGGCATGACTTTCCCAGTACAAAAGATCACCGGGCATGACTTTCCCAGTACAAAAGTTCACCGGGCATGACTTTCCCAATACAAATGATCAACGGGCATGACTTTCCCAATACAAAAGTTCACCGGGCATGACTTTCCCAATACAAAAGTTCACCGGGCATGACTTTCCCAATACAAAAGTTCACCGGGCATGACTTTCCCAGTACAAAAGTTCACCGGGCATGACTTTCCCAGTACAAAAGATCACCGGGCATGACTTTCCCAATACAAAAGTTGACCGGGCATGACTTTCCCAATACAAAAGTTCACCGGGCATGACTTTCCCAATACAAAAGTTCACCGGGCATGACTTTTCCCATACAAAAGTTCACCGGGCATGACTTTCCCAGTACAAAAGATCACCGGGCATGACTTTCCCAATACAAAAGTTGACCGGGCATGACTTTCCCAGTACAAATGTTCACCGGGCATGACTCTCCCAATACAAAAGTTCACCGGGCATGACTTTCCCAATACAAAAGTTCACCGGGCATGACTTTCCCAGTACAAAAGATCACCGGGCATGACTTTCCCAATACAAAAGTTCACCGGGCATGACTTTCAAAATACAAAAGTTCACCGGGCCTGACTTTCCCAATACAAAAGTTCACCGGGCATGACTTTCCCAATACAAAAGTTCACCGGGCATGACTTTCCCAATACAAAAGTTCACCGGGCATGACTTTCCCAATACAAAAGTTCACCGGGCATGACTTTTCCCATACAAAAGTTCACCGGGCATGACTTTCCCAATACAAAAGTTCACCGGGCATGACTTTTCCCATACAAAAGTTCACCGGGCATGACTTTCCCAATACAAAAGTTCACCGGGAATGACTTTTCCCATACAAATGTTCACCGGGCATGATTTTCCCAATACAAAAGTTCACCGGGCATGACTTTTCCCATACAAAAGTTCACCGGGCATGACTTTCCCAATACAAAAGTTCACCGGGCATGACTTTCCCAATACAAAAGTTCACCGGGCTTGACTTTCCCAGTACAAAAGATCACCGGGCATGACTTTCCCAGTACAAAAGATCACCGGGCATGACTTTCCCAGTACAAAAGTTCACCGGACATGACTTTTCCCATACAAAAGTTCAACGGGGATGACTTTCCCAGTACAAAAGATCACCGGGCATGACTTTCCCAATACAAAAGTTCACCGGGCATGACTTTCCCAATACAAAAGTTCACCGGGCATGACTTTTCCCATACAAAAGATCACCGGGCATGACTTTCCCAATACAAAAGATCACCGGGCATGACTTTCCCAATACAAAAGTTGACCGGGCATGACTTTCCCAGTACAAAAGTTCACCGGGCATGACTTTCCCAATACAAAAGTCCACCGGGCATGACTTTCCCAATACAAAAGTTCACCGGGCATGACTTTCCCAATACAAAAGTTCAACGGGCATGACTTTCCCAATACAAAAGTTCACCGGGCATGACTTTCCCAATACAAAAGATCACCGGGCATGACTTTCCCAATACAAAAGTTGACCGGGCATGACTTTCCCAATACAAAAGTTGACCGGGCATGACTTTCCCAATACAAAAGTTCACCGGGCATGACTTTCCCGGTACAAAAGTTCACCGGGCATGACTTTCACAGTACCAAAGATCACCGGGCATGACTTTCCCAATACAAAAGTTGACCGGGCATGACTTTCACAGTACAAAAGTTGACCGGGCATGACTTTCACAGTACAAAAGTTCACCGGGCATGACTTTTCCCATACAAAAGATCACCGGGCATGACTTTTCCCATACAAAAGTTCACCGGGCATGACTTTTCCCATACAAAAGTACACCGGGCATGGCTTTCCCAGTACAAAAGATCACCGGGCATGACTTTCAAAATACAAAAGTTGACCGGGCATGTCTTTCCCAGTACAAAAGTTGACCGGGCATGACTTTCCCAATACAAAAGTTCACAGGGCATGACTTTTCCCATACAAAAGTTCACCGGGCATGACTTTTCCCATACAAAAGTTCACCGGGCATGACTTTTCCCATACAAAAGTTCACCGGGCATGACTTTCCCACTACAAAAGATCACCGGGCATGACTTTTCCCATACAAAAGTTGACCGGGCATGACTTTCCCAATACAAAAGTTCACCGGGCATGACTTTTCCCATACAAAAGTTGACCGGGCATGACTTTCCCAATACAAAAGTTGACCGGGCATGACTTTCCCAATACAAAAGTTCACCGGGCATGACTTTTCCCATACAAAAGTTCACCGGGCATGACTTTTCCCATACAAAAGTTCACCGGGCATGACTTTCCCAATACAAAAGTTGACCGGGCATGACTTTCCCAATACAAAAGATCACCGGGCATGACTTTCCCAATACAAAAGTTCACCGGGCATGACTTTCCCCATACAAAAGTTCACCGGGCATGACTTTCCCAATACAAAAGTTCACCGGGCATGACTTTTCCCATACAAAAGTTCACCGGGCATGACTTTTCCCATACAAAAGTTCACCGGGCATGACTTTCCCAACACAAAAGTTGACCGGGCATGACTTTCCCAATACAAAAGTTCACCGGGCATGACTTTTCCCATACAAAAGTTCACCGGGCATGACTTTTCCCATACAAATGTTCACCGGGCATGACTTTCCCAATACAAAAGTTCACCGGGCATGACTTTTCCCATACAAAAGTTCACCGGGCATGACTTTCCCAATACAAAAGTTCACCGGGCATGACTTTCCCAATACAAAAGTTCACCGGGCATGACTTTCCCAATACAAAAGTTCACCGGGCATGACTTTTCCCATACAAAAGTTCACCGGGCATGACTTTCCAAATACAAAAGTTCAACGGGCATGACTTTCCCAATACAAAAGTTCACCGGGCATGACTTTCCCAATACAAAAGTTCACCGGGCATGACTTTCCCAATACAAAAGTTCACCGGGCATGACTTTCCCAATACAAAAGTTCACCGGGCATGACTTTTCCCATACAAAAGTTCACCGGGCATGACTTTTCCCATACAAAAGTTCACCTGGCATGACTTTTCCCATACAAAAGTTCACCGGGCATGGCTTTCCCAGTACAAAAGATCACCGGGCATGACTTTCCCAGTACAAAAGATCACCGGGCATGTCTTACCCCATACAAAATTTCACCGGGCATGACTTTCCCAATACAAAAGTTGACCGGGCATGACTTTCCCAATACAAAAGTTCACCGGACATGACTTTTCCCATACAAAAGTTGACCGGGCATGACTTGCCCAATACAAAAGTTCACCGGGCATGACTTTCCCAATACAAAAGTTCACCGGGCATGACTTTCCCAATACAAAAGTTCACCGGGCATGACTTTCCCAATACAAAAGTTCACCGGGCATGACTTTCCCAATACAAAAGTTCACCGGGCATGACTTTCCCAGTACAAAAGTTGACCGGGCATGACTTTCCCAATACAAAAGTTCACCGGGCATGACTTTTCCCATACAAAAGTTGACCGGGCATGACTTTCCCAATACAAAAGTTCACCGGGCATGACTTTCCCAATACAAAAGTTCACCGGGCATGACTTTCCCAATACAAAAGTTCACCGGGCATGACTTTCCCAATACAAAAGTTCACCGGGCATGACTTTCCCAATACAAAAGTTCACCGGGCATGACTTTCCCAGTACAAAAGTTCACCGGGCATGACTTTCCCAGTACAAAAGTTCACCGGGCATGACTTTTCCCATACAAAAGTTCACCGGGCATGACTTTCCCAATACAAAAGTTCACCGGGCATGACTTTCCCAGTACAAAAGATCACCGGGCATGACTTTTCCCAGTACAAAAGTTCACCGGGCATGACTTTCCCAATACAAAAGTTCACCGGGCATGACTTTCCCAATACAAAAGTTCACCGGGCATGACTTTCCCAATACAAAAGTTCACCGGGCATGACTTTCCCAATACAAAAGTTCACCGGGCATGACTTTCCCAGTACAAAAGATCACCGGGCATGACTTTCCCAGTACAAAAGTTCACCGGGCATGACTTTCCCAATACAAAAGTTCACCGGGCATGACTTTTTCCATACAAAAGTTGACCGGGCATGACTTTTCCCATACAAAAGTTCACCGGGCATGACTTTCCCAATACAAAAGTTCACCGGGCATGACTTTTTCCATACAAAAGTTCACCGGGCATGACTTTTCCCATACAAAAGTTCACCGGGCATGACTTTCCCATACAAAAGTTCACCGGGCATGACTTTCCCAGTACAAAAGTTCACCGGGCATGACTTTCCCAGTACAAAAGATCACCGGGCATGACTTTCCCAATACAAAAGTTGACCGGGCATGACTTTCCCATACAAAAGTTCACCGGGCATGACTTTTCCCATACCAAAGTTCACCGGGCATGACTTTCCCAGTACAAAAGATCACCGGGCATGACTTTCCCAATACAAAAGTTGACCGAGCATGACTTTCCCAATACAAAAGTTGACCGGGCATGACTTTCCCAGTACAAAAGTTCACCGGGCATGACTTTCCTAATACAAAAGTTCACCGGGCATGACTTTCCCAATACAAAAGTTCACCGGGCATGACTTTTCCCATACAAAAGTTCACCGGGCATGACTTTCCCAATACAAAAGTTCACCGGGCATGACTTTCCCAATACAAAAGTTCACCGGGCATGACTTTCCCAATACAAAAGTTCACCGGGTATGACTTTTCCCATACAAAAGTTCACCGGGCATGACTTTCCCAATACAAAAGTTGACCGGGCATGACTTTCCCAGTACAAAAGATCACCGGGCATGACTTTCCCAGTACAAAAGTTCACCGGGCATGACTTTCCCAATACAAAAGTTGACAGGGCATGACTTTCCCAGTACAAAAGATCACCGGGCATGACTTTCCCAGTACAAAAGATCACCGGGCATGACTTTTCCCATACAAAAGTTCACCGGGCATGACTTTCACAATACAAAAGTTGACCGGGCATGACTTTCCTAATACAAAAGTTCACAGGAGATGACTTTTCCCATACAAAAGTTCACCGGGCATGACTTTCCTAATACAAAAGTTGACCGGGCATGACTTTCCCAGTACAAAAGATCACCGGGCATGACTTTCCCAGTACAAAAGATCACCGGGCATGACTTTTCCCATACAAAAGTTCACCGGGCATGACTTTCCCAATACAAAAGTTCACCGGGCATGACTTTCCCAATACAAAAGTTCACCGGGCATGACTTTCCCAATACAAAAGTTCACCGGGCATGACTTTCCCAATACAAAAGTTCACCGGGCATGACTTTCCCAGTACAAAAGTTCACCGGGCATGACTTTCCCAGTACAAAAGTTCACCGGGCATGACTTTTCCCATACAAAAGTTCACCGGGCATGACTTTCCCAATACAAAAGTTCACCGGGCATGACTTTCCCAATACAAAAGTTCACCGGGCATGACTTTTCCCAGTACAAAAGTTCACCGGGCATGACTTTCCCAATACAAAAGTTCACCGGGCATGACTTTCCCAATACAAGGGCATGACTTTCCCAATACAAAAGTTGACCGGGCATGACTTTCCCAATACAAAAGTTCACCGGGCATGACTTTCCCAATACAAAAGTTCACCGGGCATGACTTTCCCAATACAAAAGTTCACCGGGCATGACTTTTTCCATACAAAAGTTCACCGGGCATGACTTTCCCAATACAAAAGTTCACCGGGCATGACTTTTCCCATACAAAAGTTCACCGGGCATGACTTTCCCAGTACAAAAGATCACCGGGCATGACTTTCCCAGTACAAAAGATCACCGGGCATGACTTTCCCAATACAAAAGTTCACCGGGCATGACTTTTCCCATACAAAAGTTCACCGGGCATGACTTTTCCCATACAAAAGTTCACCGGGCATGACTTTCCCAGTACAAAAGATCACCGGGCATGACTTTCCCAGTACAAAAGATCACCGGGCATGACTTTCCCAATACAAAAGTTCACCGGGCATGACTTTTCCCATACAAAAGTTCACCGGCATGACTTTTCCCATACCAAAGTTACCGGGCATGACTTTCCCAGTACAAAAGATCACCGGGCATGACTTTCCCAATACAAAAGTTGACCGGGCATGACTTTCCCAATACAAAAGTTCACCGGGCATGACTTTCCCAATACAAAAGTTCACCGGGCATGACTTTCCCAGTACAAAAGTTCACCGGGCATGACTTTCCCAGTACAAAAGATCACCGGGCATGACTTTCCCAATACAAAAGTTGACCGGGCATGACTTTCCCAGTACAAAAGTTGACCGGGCATGACTTTCCCAATACAAAAGTTCACCGGGCATGACTTTCCCAATACAAAAGTTGACCGGGCATGACTTTCCCAATACAAAAGTTGACCGGGCATGACTTTCCCAACACAAAAGTTGACCGGGCATGACTTTCCCAATACAAAAGTTCACCGGGCATGACTTTCCCAATACAAAAGTTCACCGGGCATGACTTTCCCAATACAAAAGTTCACCGGGCATGACTTTCCCAATACAAAAGTTCACCGGGCATGACTTTCCCAATACAAAAGTTCACCGGGCATGACTTTCCCAGTACAAAAGTTCACCGGGCATGACTTTCCCAGTACAAAAGATCACCGGGCATGACATTCCCAGTACAAAAGTTCACCGGGCATGACTTTTCCCATACAAAAGTTCACCGGGCATGACTTTCCCAGTACAAAAGATCACCGGGCATGACTTTCCCAATACAAAAGTTCACCGGGCATGACTTTCCCAATACAAAAGTTCACCGGGCATGACTTTCCCAGTACAAAAGTTCACCGGGCATGACTTTCCCAATACAAAAGTTCACCGGGCATGACTTTCCCAATACAAAAGTTCACCGGGCATGACTTTCCCAATACAAAAGTTCACCGGGCATGACTTTCCCAGTACAAAAGTTCACCGGGCATGACTTTCCCAATACAAAAGTTGACCGGGCATGACTTTCCCAGTACAAAAGATCACCGGGCATGACTTTCCCAATACAAAAGTTGACCGGGCATGACTTTCCCAGTACAAAAGATCACCGGGCATGACTTTCCCAGTACAAAAGTTCACCGCGCATGACTTTCCCAATACAAAAGTTCACCGGGCATGACTTTCCCAATACAAAAGTTCACCGGGCATGACTTTCCCAATACAAAAGTTCACCGGGCATGACTTTTCCCATACAAAAGTTCACCGGGCATGACTTTTCCCATACAAAAGATCACCGGGCATGACTTTTCCCATACAAAAGTTCACCGGGCATGACTTTCCCAGTACAAAAGATCACCGGGCATGACTTTCCTAATACAAAATTTGACCGGGCATGACTTTCCCAATACAAAAGTTCACCGGGCATGACTTTTCCCATACAAAAGTTGACCGGGCATGACTTTCCCAATACAAAAGTTCACCGGGCATGACTTTCCCAATACTAAAGTTCACCGGGCATGACTTTCCCAATACGAAAGTTGACCGGGCATGACTTTCCCAATACAAAAGTTCACCGGGCATGACTTTCCCAGTACAAAAGTTCACCGGGCATGACTTTCCTAATACAAAAGTTGACCGGGCATGACTTTCCCAATACAAAAGTTCACCGGGCATGACTTTCCGAATACAAAAGTTGACCGGGCATGACTTTCCCAATACAAAAGTTCACCGGGCATGACTTTCCCAATACAAAAGTTCACCGGGCATGACTTTCCCAATACAAAAGTTCACCGGGCATGACTTTCCCAATACAAAAGTTCACCGGGCATGACTTTCCCAATACAAAAGTTCACCGGGCATGACTTTTCCCATACAAAAGTTCACCGGGCATGACTTTCCCAATACAAAAGTTGACCGGGCATGACTTTCCCAGTACAAAAGATCACCGGGCATGACTTTCCCAGTACAAAAGTTGACCGGGCATGACTTTCCCAATACAAAAGTTGACCGGGCATGACTTTCCCAATACAAAAGTTCACCGGGCATGACTTTCACAATACAAAAGTTGACCGGGCATGACTTTCCTAATACAAAAGTTTACAGGAGATGACTTTTCCCATACAAAAGTTCACCGGGCATGACTTTCCTAATACAAGAGTTGACCGGGCATGACTTTCCCAGTACAAAAGATCACCGGGAAGACTTTTCCCATACAAAAGTTCACCGGGCATGACTTTCACAATACAAAAGTTGACCGGGCATGACTTTCCTAATACAAAAGTTCACAGGAGATGACTTTTCCCATACAAAAGTTCACCGGGCATGACTTTCCTAATACAAAAGTTGACCGGGCATGACTTTCCCAGTACAAAAGATCACCGGGCATGACTTTCCCAGTACAAAAGATCACCGGGCATGACTTTTCCCATACAAAAGTTCACCGGGCATGACTTTCCCAATACAAAAGTTCACCGGGCATGACTTTCCCAATACAAAAGTTCACCGGGCATGACTTTCCCAATACAAAAGTTCACCGGGCATGACTTTTCCCATACAAAAGTTCACCGGGCATGACTTTTCCCATACAAAAGTTCACCGGGCATGACTTTCCCAATACAAAAGTTCACCGGGCATGACTTTCCCAGTACAAAAGTTCACCGGGCATGACTTTCCCAATACAAAAGTTCACCGGGCATGACTTTCCCAATACAAAAGTTCACCGGGCATGACTTTCCCAATACAAAAGTTCACCGGGCATGACTTTCCCAATACAAAAGTTCACCGGGCATGACTTTCCCAATACAAAAGTTCACCGGGCATGACTTTCCCAATACAAAAGTTCACCGGGCATGACTTTCCCAGTACAAAAGTTCACCGGGCATGACTTTCCCAATACAAAAGTTCACCGGGCATGACTTTTCCCATACAAAAGTTCACCGGGCATGACTTTCCCAGTACAAAAGATCACCGGGCATGACTTTTCCAATACAAAAGTTCACCGGGCATGACTTTCCCAGTACAAAAGTTCACCGGGCATGACTTTCCCAATACAAAAGTTCACCGGGCATGACTTTCCCAATACAAAAGTTCACCGGGCATGACTTTCCCAATACAAAAGTTCACCGGGCATGACACTCCCAATACAAAAGTTCACCGGGCATGACTTTCCCAGTACAAAAGTTCACCGGGCATGACTTTCCCAATACAAAAGTTCACCGGGCATGACTTTCCCAATACAAAAGTTCACCGGGCATGACTTTCCCAATACAAAAGTTCACCGGGCATGACTTTCCCAGTACAAAAGATCACCGGGCATGACTTTCCCAGTACAAAAGATCACCGGGCATGACTTTCCTAATACAAAAGTTGACCGGGCATGACTTTCCCAATACAAAAGTTCACCGGGCATGACTTTCCCAGTACAAAAGATCACCGGGCATGACTTTCCCAATACAAAAGTTCATCGGGCATGACTTTCCCAATACAAAAGTTCACCGGGCATGACTTTCCCAATACAAAAGTTCACCGGGCATGACTTTCCCAGTACAAAAGTTCACCGGGCATGACTTTCCCAGTACAAAAGATCACCGGGCATGACTTTCCCAATACAAAAGTTGACCGGGCATGACTTTCCCAGTACAAAAGTTCACCGGGCATGACTTTCCCAATACAAAAGTTCACCGGGCATGAATTTCCCAATACAAAAGTTCACAGGGCATGACTTTTCCCATACAAAAGTTCACCGGGCATGACTTTCCCAGTACAAAAGATCACCGGGCATGACTTTCCCAGTACAAAAGTTGACCGGGCATGACTTTTCCAATACAAAAGTTCACCGGGCATGACTTTTCACATACAAAAGTTCACCGGGCATGACTTTCCCAATACAAAAGTTCACCGGGCATGACTTTCCCAATACAAGGGCATGACTTTTCCCATACAAAAGTTGAAAGGGCATGACTTTCCTAATACAAACGTTCACCGGAGATGACTTTTCCCATACAAAAGTTGACCGGGCATGACTTTCCCAATACAAAAGTTCACCGGGCATGACTTTTCCCATACAAAAGTTGACCGGGCATGACTTTCCCAATACAAAAGATCACCGGGCATGACTTTCCCAATACAAAAGTTCACCGGGCATAACTTTTCTCATACAAAAGTTGACCGGGCATGACTTTCCCAATACAAAAGTTGACCGGGCATGACTTTCCCAATACAAAAGTTCACCGGGCATGACTTTCCCAGTACAAAATTCACCGGGCATGACTTTCCTAATACAAAAGTTGACCGGGCATGACTTTCCCAATACAAAAGTTGACCGGGCATGACTTTCCCAATACAAAAGTTGACCGGGCATGACTTTCCCAATGCAAAAGTTCACCGGGCATGACTTTCCCAATACAAAAGTTCACCGGGCATGACTTTCCCAATACAAAAGATCACCGGGCATGACTTTCCCAATACAAAAGTTGACCGGGCTTGACTTTCCCAATACAAAAGTTGACCGGGCATGACTTTCCCAATACAAAAGTTCACCGGGCATGACTTTCCCAATACAAAAGTTGACCGGGCATGACATTCCCAATACAAAAGTTCACCGGGCATGACTTTCCCAATACAAAAGTTCACCGGGCATGACTTTCCCAATACAAAAGTTCACCGGGCATGACTTTTCCCATACAAAAGTTCACCGGGCATGACTTTCCCAATACAAAAGTTCACCGGGCATGACTTTCCCAATACAAAAGTTCACCGGGCATGACTTTCCCAATACAAAAGTTCACCGGGCATGACTTTCCCAATACAAAAGTTCACCGGGCATGACTTTCCCAATACAAAAGTTCACCGGGCATGACTTTCCCAATACAAAAGTTCACCGGGCATGACTTTTCCCATACAAAAGTTCACCGGGCATGACTTTCCCAGTACAAAAGATCACCGGGCATGACTTTTCCAATACAAAAGTTCACCGGGCATGACTTTCCCAGTACAAAAATTCACCGGGCATGACTTTCCCAATACAAAAGTTCACCGGGCATGACTTTCCCAATACAAAAGTTGACCGGGCATGACTTTCCCAATACAAAAGTTGACCGGGCATGACTTTCCCAATACAAAAGTTCACCGGGCATGACTTTCCCAATACAAAAGTTGACCGGGCATGACATTCCCAATACAAAAGTTCACCGGGCATGACTTTCCCAATACAAAAGTTCACCGGGCATGACTTTCCCAATACAAAAGTTCACCGGGCATGACTTTTCCCATACAAAAGTTCACCGGGCATGACTTTCCCAATACAAAAGTTCACCGGGCATGACTTTCCCAATACAAAAGTTCACCGGGCATGACTTTCCCAATACAAAAGTTCACCGGGCATGACTTTCCCAATACAAAAGTTCACCGGGCATGACTTTCCCAATACAAAAGTTCACCGGGCATGACTTTCCCAATACAAAAGTTCACCGGGCATGACTTTTCCCATACAAAAGTTCACCGGGCATGACTTTCCCAGTACAAAAGATCACCGGGCATGACTTTTCCAATACAAAAGTTCACCGGGCATGACTTTCCCAGTACAAAAATTCACCGGGCATGACTTTCCCAATACAAAAGTTCACCGGGCATGACTTTCCCAATACAAAAGTTCACCGGGCATGACTTTCCCAATACAAAAGTTCACCGGGCATGACTTTCCCAGTACAAAAGATCACCGGGCATGACTTTCCTAATACAAAAGGTGACCGGGCATGACTTTCCCAATACAAAAGTTCACCGGGCATGACTTTTCCCATACAAAAGTTGACCGGGCATGACTTTCCCAGTTCAAAAGATCACTGGGCATGACTTTTCCCATACAAAAGTTCACCGGGCATGACTTTCCCAATACAAAAGTTCACCGGGCATGACTTTCCCAGTACAAAAGTTCACCGGGCATGACTTTCGTAATACAAAAGTTGACCGGGCATGACTTTCCCAGTACAAAAGATCACCGGGCATGACTTTCCCAATACAAAAGTTCACCGGGCATGACTTTTCCCATACAAAAGTTCACCGGGCATGACTTTCCTAATACAAAAGTTGACCGGGCATGACTTTCCCAGTACAAAAGATCACCGGGCATGACTTTCCCAGTACAAAAGTTCACCGGGCATGACTTTCCCAATACAAAAGTTCACCGGGCATGACTTTCCCAATACAAAAGTTGACCGGTCATGACTTTCCCAATACAAAAGTTCACCGGGCATGACTTTCCCAGTACAAAAGATCACCGGGCATGACTTTCCCAATACAAAAGTTCACCGGGCATGACTTTTCCCATACAAAAGTTCACCGGGCATGACTTTTCCCATACAAAAGTTCACCGGGCATGACTTTCCCAATACAAAAGTTCACCGGGCATGACTTTCCCAATACAAAAGATCACCGGGCATGACTTTCCCAATACAAAAGTTCACCGGGCATGACTTTCCCAATACAAAAGATCACCGGGCATGACTTTCCCAGTACAAAAGTTCACCGGGCATGACTTTCCCAATACAAAAGTTCACCGGGCATGACTTTCCCAATACAAAAGTTCACCGGGCATGACTTTCCCAGTACAAAAGTTCACCGGGCATGACTTTCCCAATACAAAAGTTCACCGGGCATGACTTTTCCCATACAAAAGTTCACCGGGCATGACTTTCCCAGTACAAAAGATCACCGGGCATGACTTTCCCAATACAAAAGTTCACCGGGCATGACTTTCCCAATACAAAAGTTCACCGGGCATGACTTTCCCAGTACAAAAGTTGACCGGGCATGACTTTCCCAATACAAAAGTTGACCGGGCATGACTTTCCCAATACAAAAGTTCACCGGGCATGACTTTCCCAGTACAAAAGATCACCGGGCATGACTTTCCCAATACAAAAGTTCACCGGGCATGACTTTCCCAATACAAAAGTTCACCGGGCATGACTTTCCCAATACAAAAGTTCACCGGGCATGACTTTCCCAGTACAAAAGTTCACCGGGCATGACTTTCCCAGTACAAAAGATCACCGGGCATGACTTTCCCAATACAAAAGTTGACCGGGCATGACTTTCCCAGTACAAAAGATCACCGGGCATGACTTTCCCAGTACAAAAGATCACCGGGCATGACTTTTCCCATACAAAAGTTCACCGGGCATGACTTTCCCAGTACAAAAGATCACCGGGCATAACTTTCCCAATACAAAAGTTCACCGGGCATGACTTTCCCAATACAAAAGTTGACCGGGCATGACTTTCCCAATACAAAAGTTCACCGGGCATGACTTTCCCAATACAAAAGTTCACCGGGCATGACTTTCCCAGTACAAAAGTTCACCGGGCACGACTTTCTCAATACAAAAGTTGACCGGGCATGACTTTCCCAATACAAAAGTTGACCGGGCATGACTTTCCCAATACAAAAGTTCACCGGGCATGACTTTCCCAATACAAAAGTTCACCGGGCATGACTTTCCCAATACAAAAGATCACCGGGCATGACTTTCCCAGCACAAAAGTTAACCGGGCATGGCTTTCCCAATACAAAAGTTCACCGGGCATGACTTTCCCAATACAAAAGTTGACCGGGCATGACTTTCCCAATACAAAAGTTCACCGGGCATGACTTTCCCAGTACAAAAGATCACCGGGCATGATTTCCCAATACAAAAGTTCACCGGGCATGACTTTTCCCATACAAAAGTTCACCGGGCATGACTTTTCCCATACAAAAGTTCACCGGGCATGACTTTCCCAATACAAAAGTTCACCGGGCATGACTTTCCCAGTACAAAAGATCACCGGGCATGACTTTCCCAGTACAAAAGATCACCGGGCATGATTTCCCAATACAAAAGTTCACCGGGCATGACTTTTCCCATACAAAAGTTCACCGGGCATGACTTTTCCCATACAAAAGATCACCGGGCATGACTTTCCCAGTACAAAAGATCACCGGGCATGACTTTCCCAATACAAAAGTTCACCGGGCATGACTTTTCCCATACAAAAGTTCACCGGGCATGACTTTTCCCATACAAAAGTTCACCGGGCATGACTTTCCCAATACAAAAGTTCACCGGGCATGACTTTCCCAATACAAAAGTTCACCGGGCATGACTTTCCCAGTACAAAAGATCACCGGGCATGACTTTCCCAATACAAAAGTTGACCGGGCATGACTTTCCCAATACAAAAGATCACCGGGCATGACTTTCCCAATACAAAAGTTGACCGGGCATGACTTTCCCAGTACAAAAGATCACCGGGCATGACTTTCCCAGTACAAAAGATCACCGGGCATGACTTTTCCCATACAAAAGTTCACCGGGCATGACTTTCCCAGTACAAAAGATCACCGGGCATGAATTTCCCAATACAAAAGTTCACCGGGCATGACTTTCCCAATACAAAAGTTCACCGGGCATGACTTTCCCAATACAAAGGTTCACCGGGCATGACTTTCCCAATACAAAAGTTCACCGGGCATGACTTTCCCAATACAAAAGTTCACCGGGCATGACTTTTCCCATACAAAAGTTCACCGGGCATGACTTTTCCCATACAAAAGTTCACCGGGCATGACTTTCCCAATACAAAAGTTCACCGGGCATGACTTTCCCAATACAAAAGTTCACCGGGCATGACTTTCCCAGTACAAAAGATCACCGGGCATGACTTTCCCAATACAAAAGTTGACCGGGCATGACTTTCCCAATACAAAAGATCACCGGGCATGACTTTCCCAATACAAAAGTTGACCGGGCATGACTTTCCCAGTACAAAAGATCACAGGGCATGACTTTTCCCATACAAAAGTTCACCGGGCATGATTTTCCCAGTACAAAAGATCACCGGGCATGACTTTCCCTATACAAAAGTTCACCGGGCATGACTTTCCCAATACAAAAGTTCACCGGGCATGACTTTCCCAATACAAAAGTTCACCGGGCATGGCTTTCCCAATACAAAAGTTCACCGGGCATGACTTTCCCAATACAAAAGTTCACCGGGCATGACTTTCCCAATACAAAAGTTCACCGGGCATGACTTTCCCAATACAAAAGTTGACCGGGCATGACTTTCCCAATACAAAAGTTCACCGGGCATGACTTTCCCAGTACAAAAGATCACCGGGCATGACTTTCCCAATACAAAAGTTCACCGGGCATGACTTTCCCAATACAAAAGTTCACCGGGCATGACTTTCCCAATACAAAAGTTGACCGGGCATGACTTTCCCAATACAAAAGTTCACCGGGCATGACTTTTCCCATATAAAAGTTCACCGGGCATGACTTTTCCCATACAAAAGTTCACCGGGCATGACTTTCCCAATACAAAAGTTCACCGGGCATGACTTTCCCAATACAAAATTTCACCGGGCATGACTTTCCCAATACAAAAGATCACCGGGCATGACTTTCCCAATACAAAAGTTGACCGGGCATGACTTTCCCAATACAAAAGTTGACCGGGCATGACTTTCCCAATACAAAAGTTCACCGGGCATGACTTTCCTAATACAAAAGTTGACCGGGCATGACTTTCCCAATACAAAAGTTGACCGGGCATGACTTTCCCAATACAAAAGTTGACCGGGCATGACTTTCCCAGTACAAAAGATCACCGGGCATGACTTTCCCAGTACAAAAGATCCCAATACAAAAGTTGACCGGGCATGACTTTTCCCAATACAAAAGTTGACCGGGCATGACTTTCCCAGTACAAAAGTTCACCGGGCATGACTTTCCCAGTACAAAAGTTGACCGGGCATGACTTTCCTAGTACAAAAGTTCACCGGGCATGACTTTCCCAATACAAAAGTTCACCGGGCATGACATTCCCAATACAAAAGTTCACCGGGCATGACTTTCCCAATAAAAAAGTTCACAGGGCATGACTTTCCCAATACAAAAGTTCACCGGGCATGACTTTCCCAATACAAAAGTTCACCGGGCATGACTTTCCCAATACAAAAGTTCACCGGGCATGACTTTCCCAATACAAAAGTTCACGGGGCATGACTTTCCCAATACAAAAGTTCACCGGGCATGGCTTTCCCAGTACAAAAGATCACCGGGCATGACTTTCCCAATACAAAAGTTCACCGGGCATGACTTTCCCAATACAAAAGTTCACCGGGCATGACTTTCCCAATACAAAAGATCACCGGGCATGACTTTCCCAGCACAAAAGTTCACCGGGCATGACTTTCCCAATACAAAAGTTCACCGGGCATGACTTTCCCAATACAAAAGTTGACCGGGCATGACTTTCCCAATACAAAAGTTCACCGGGCATGACTTTCCCAGTACAAAAGATCACCGGGCATGATTTCCCAATACAAAAGTTCACCGGGCATGACTTTTCCCATACAAAAGTTCACCGGGCATGACTTTCCCAATACAAAAGTTCACCGGGCATGACTTTTCCCATACAAAAGTTCACCGGGCATGACTTTCCCAGTACAAAAGATCACCGGGCATGACTTTCCCAGTACAAAAGTTCACCGGGCATGACTTTCCCAATACAAAAGTTCACCGGGCATGACTTTCCCAATACAAAAGTTCACCGGGCATGACTTTCCCAGTACAAAAGTTCACCGGGCATGACTTTCCCAGTACAAAAGATCACCGGGCATGACTTTCCCAATACAAAAGTTGACCGGGCATGACTTTCCCAGTACAAAAGTTCACCGGGCATGACTTTCCCAATACAAAAGTTCACCGGGCATGACTTTCCCAATACAAAAGTTCACAGGGCATGACTTTTCCCATACAAAAGTTCACCGGGCATGACTTTCCCAGTACAAAAGATCACCGGGCATGACTTTCCCAGTACAAAAGTTGACCGGGCATGACTTTTCCAATACAAAAGTTCACCGGGCATGACTTTTCACATACAAAAGTTCACCGGGCATGACTTTCCCAATACAAAAGTTCACCGGGCATGACTTTCCCAATACAAGGGCATGACTTTTCCCATACAAAAGTTGAAAGGGCATGACTTTCCTAATACAAACGTTCACCGGAGATGACTTTTCCCATACAAAAGTTGACCGGGCATGACTTTCCCAATACAAAAGTTCACAGGGCATGACTTTCCCAATACAAAAGTTCACCGGGCATGACTTTCCCAATACAAAAGTTCACCGGGCATGACTTTCCCAATACAAAAGTTCACCGGGCATGACTTTCCCAATACAAAAGTTCACCGGGCATGACTTTCCCAATACAAAAGTTCACCGGGCATGACTTTCCCAATACAAAAGTTCACCGGGCATGGCTTTCCCAGTACAAAAGATCACCGGGCATGACTTTCCCAATACAAAAGTTCACCGGGCATGACTTTCCCAATACAAAAGTTCACCGGGCATGACTTTCCCAATACAAAAGATCACCGGGCATGACTTTCCCAGCACAAAAGTTCACCGGGCATGACTTTCCCAATACAAAAGTTCACCGGGCATGACTTTCCCAATACAAAAGTTGACCGGGCATGACTTTCCCAATACAAAAGTTCACCGGGCATGACTTTCCCAGTACAAAAGATCACCGGGCATGATTTCCCAATACAAAAGTTCACCGGGCATGACTTTTCCCATACAAAAGTTCACCGGGCATGACTTTCCCAATACAAAAGTTCACCGGGCATGACTTTTCCCATACAAAAGTTCACCGGGCATGACTTTCCCAGTACAAAAGATCACCGGGCATGACTTTCCCAGTACAAAAGTTCACCGGGCATGACTTTCCCAATACAAAAGTTCACCGGGCATGACTTTCCCAATACAAAAGTTCACCGGGCATGACTTTCCCAGTACAAAAGTTCACCGGGCATGACTTTCCCAGTACAAAAGATCACCGGGCATGACTTTCCCAATACAAAAGTTGACCGGGCATGACTTTCCCAGTACAAAAGTTCACCGGGCATGACTTTCCCAATACAAAAGTTCACCGGGCATGACTTTCCCAATACAAAAGTTCACAGGGCATGACTTTTCCCATACAAAAGTTCACCGGGCATGACTTTCCCAGTACAAAAGATCACCGGGCATGACTTTCCCACAGGGACGTACGCAGGGGGGGGGGGGCACGGGGGGCCCGGGCCCCCCCGAAATGGTTTGGTCGAACAATATTTTTTTAAGCTACTGTAACTAGTCATTATATTTTTTTCTCATAAAAATGTTTGTATATTTGAAGATTTCAAATTAAAACTTATATTTTCTTAAGTTTCTGAACAGAAAATGTACATCATTAACAAGTTTTGTAAGAAAATATTTTAAAAATTTTTGTTTGTAAGCTGTTTTTGAGAGAAACTTCCAATCAAATCTGAATTACTTCTTCATGTCATATCATACCACTATCAAAAGCTAATTCCTTAATGAATATACCCCATGTCTATTATTTATTCGAACTGTATAGAGCTCTCGAGGCTTAAAACTTATTCGGTTATAACAAAAATAACGAGTTCAGTATTATGGGAATGGAAATATGTATATAAAAAAAATCTATTGAATAAAGTGTATGAAGGGTCGGTCCTTCGTTGACTACATACTGAAAGCCAATTAGAAATTTGTTTTACTGCCATCGCCAAATTTTGTTATTCTGTTTTAGACAAATTTGCTGCTAAAAAGTATGAGAAAATAATGAAGACAAATGAATTTTTGTGCGTCACTTGATTTTTACTTATCATTACCGAAGTATAGTTGTAACCTCAGACTTTGGATTACGAGATTATATACACTAGGATTGTATAGATTTCATCAAAATAATGATTTAAGACTTCACATATGTTTGGTCGATATGCGTTTCAGCCAAGATGGAAGTACTTTCCACCGTCCGTCCGTCTGTATCTCTGTTTGTCTGGCAGGTTGGAACTCATGATAACTCTCGGTCCAAGTTATGGATCTCGTAATGTTTTGTCTAAATTAAATTTAAGTCATATCGGTACCTCCGCCATAAAAGTTCAAAAATGTTCACTAAAATGGTCGAAGGGACTAACCGATTCGGTCTAAAATCGAACCTAATATGGTTCGCAAGATTACTTCCAAAAGTACATCAAGGTCCAAGAGAATATGTTTGGACAACATCTTCAGGTCTCTTATACAAGTCTAACATAACTGCAGTTTAAAGACTGTTCGATGATTCTTTGGACATTTTGTAGTCTTGTTTACAGCGATATCCTACTTTTCGTGGACAAGTTTATGCTTCCTGACAAAGCTCTAAACACTACGATGGCCAACTAAAAAGCTTATGGGCGCGGTAACTATCGAGAGGAGTGTCTCCAAATAATTATTAGTGAATAATTATGTGGGGTTCAATAAGGATCGATTGTTATTTGTCAAAACTATATAGAACTAAGTCCATCAAAGTGTTTGTCATCGAGTCCAAAAACTTCTAACCGTACAATTAAGAAAACAAATTATAACGCTTCTTTTGTAACATAATATTAAAAGTAAAAATAATCCTGGTATCAGAATCTATATCTTTCGTTAAATAACACTGTGCAACATTTTTAAGATAATCTTGTGCAAATAATTTGAAGTGAGGATTTTTTGAAAGTACAGGCCCAAAGTACAAAAGCCCTAGTTCCGTTTTGTTGAGTCAGATACAGCTTGGATTTTATGGCCCCATCTAAGCATTATTAAATATCGACTTTTTAAACAACTCGGGGCTATATCTCTGAAACCAATGCAAATCTTCTTCTGACCTTTGCACAGTGCGAAATATGAGCACTTTAGCGGAACTATACTAATAACTTTTAAAGGAAAAGGTGTAGATTCCTAAAATTTTGCACAAATGTTTCTTATGTTAGTGGACAGTGTGGCGCTCAAATTGGGCCACATAGACCCGCGGTTTCCTGTAGCGCTCATGTAACGGTGGCTGCCGTTTTTACGTTTTACATTCATTTTTCAATCGATTTTATTGGAAATTGGTATATTGAGTTTTCAGCGGATAGAAAACTTATGTACAAAATATTTTCAATATAGGTTCGCGTTTTGGAATAGCCTCCACATGTCGGGTTCCCTCATATTGGGTATTTTAAAGGTTAAAGACAAAAATTGCAGCCGATTTTGATGCAAATATAAATTTTAAGATGTTAGCGAATAAAAAACCTCCTCACACAAAAGCTGTCAACATAGGTCCACTTCTGGGTGAAGCCCCCCAACCCTACACATCTATTAACGAGTCAAATGTAAATATTTTTTGTTTTCATTTGTATCTATAATGTTTATTGGTAAATTCAGCAGGTCTGCACCATTAATTTTGTTAATAATGTCTTTCAGATCAAGTTCAGTTCTGCACTGCATTACAATTTTTAACGTAGTTTGGTATTTGCACCGCAGCATCTAAATATGTTGCACTATATATAAATCACCGACATTTAGAGGCCAAAACTATGAAAAACTGCGAGAGGTTTCTCAATTTTACAGAAATTATCATTGTTAGAATTAGTGAGTCCATTTCTTCAAAACACAGTCAACAATAGCGTTCATTGTCGCGGGTACCTTCCACTTTTGGAAAATGCAACTGAATGAAAGACCGAAGTCTTTTTAGAAAATCCTGAATATCTCCAAAGACCGCGCGGTACCGCAGCAGTTTTATAGCCTTACGAACAGAGGAGAATCTAATCTTTCAGATTATATATATCTTAACACGTGAATGTACGGAACTCACTTTTGAAATGTCCACGAAAATAAAAAATTATAATTTTGAAAACTTCAAAAAATCACTTCTTTCCGACTAAAATTGCACGAAAACAGTAAGGATTTTTTGCATTTTTTAAAGGTGTAAAATATCATAATAGTTTTGTAAAATATTAAGAAAAATAAATCATGGCATACTGACTTACCATTTGTCCGCGCCACTTAATTTTTTTAATGAATCAAAAATACATTTCTTACAAAAAAAAATTATTAAACAAAAGTGCAAATTTTAGTGCATTTTTTAGTCGTTTCGTGCAGTAAATCGGCAAACTGAGTATGGACCATTGGCAGTGGAGTACTTAGCTAACGAATTCAATAAAAGTTAATTAATTTCATGTACTTTGAAAATCCCTTAAAGTTCCACTAAACTTCCCAAATTTCGCACTGTGCTTTGCAGCAAATTTGTAGATAAGAGCCAAAATAAAATATTTGGAGAAATGAAAAAAAAAAAAATAAATTTTATAATATATCTAAAAATTCCATAATTTGTATACATTTCGCACCATATCTCCAAAACTGTTAAATTTTTCTTAATGTTTTCATTTGGAAACATATCAACGACAACGACAGCCGATATTCTTAAAAATTAGGCTAAGAACATCGAAATAGTGAAAATCTTGCTATAGCAAAGACAACGGCAATTCTTTGTTGTTGTAAAATTCTGCGATAAACCATAACGTGGACCTGTATGATTAAAAACTTCAATATACTTCAATAAATTTTACATGGCGACATTACCGAACGTGGCCCGATATTGTCTAATTTCAATTCTAAATATCCTACTCTGTAAATATTTAAAATTGTATCCTTACAGCCAGTTTCTGTATGTCGAAAGAAGAATGTGTGCGAAAGAAACACGTCCAAACTCTTGTGTGTTTTTCAAATTTGTTTTTTGTTTTAAAGCAAAAGCAAAAGTAAAATTATTTCGAAACCTAAAGTTCGGGCGTGTTTCATTCGCACACATTCTTCTTTCGACATACAGAAACTGGCTGTTAGTCCCAATTTACATTAAACGATTTTTCTTGCGGCAATTTTTCTCGTTCTCTTTTAAACTTGCCTCTTGCGTTTGTACAGGCAATTCTGTTTCTGCAAGTTTTGTTTTCAAAACAATGAAAATAATGTCAAAAACGAAAAATATAAAAGGAATTGCCTGAAATTTGCCGGTACGAGCAATTTTTTTCCACTCCCATACCCGTTACGTGTCTCTCCTACAAACTGAGACTTGCCGCAAGTAAACTCGCCTAATATAAATTGGGACTAAATATTATGAATTCTTTCTATTGAATTTATATACTTTGTACCATTATTTCATATAAAATATAGAATAGAATACAGAATAGAATATGTGCCAAAATTTCCAGTCCATCGGACAAAAATTTCCCGAGATATGAGCTTTCGAAGGGAAACATTTATTGTGTTTTGTATGTAGCAAAGAAACTAAAAACGTATTTTCCTCGAAGTGGCACTTTATATGTTTTTGTGGGACTATTGCACACATAAATCATGTGCTTAACCGAGAGAGTCTAAAAAAAACTGCTGACGGAGTCAGAAAAATATCAATTTTGTACAGTGTTTTGTTTTTGTTTAAATCGAAATTTTGATTTTAACTGTTCAAAATTTTTAAAAAATGATTTTTTTAATTCCTTTTCGATAATGGACAAGATTATTAGGTTCGTAATGATCCCACAAAAATATATGCTGATCGGTTTATTCTTTTTCAAACTACAGTGGGTACCGCAAACTGCTTTAGTAAAAACAGTGCTTTATAAGCGGGCATTTTAATGTAAGATTTTTCAAAAAAAAAAAAAAAAAAAAAAAAAAAAAGAAATAGAAGGTAACTTAAGGTTTAATAGATTTTTTATAAAAAATGCACGAATATGGCTTTTCTCATGATTAAAAGTGGCCATAACCCCTTAAAATAGCTTTACGTAACGCTACACAACATTTGAATTTTTCTAATTTTTGGTCAAGTTGTGCCCCCCCCGAAATGAAATCCTGCGTACGTCCCTGCTTTCCCAGTACAAAAGTTGACCGGGCATGACTTTTCCAATACAAAAGTTCACCGGGCATGACTTTTCACATACAAAAGTTCACCGGGCATGACTTTCCCAATACAAAAGTTCACCGGGCATGACTTTCCCAATACAAGGGCATGACTTTTCCCATACAAAAGTTGAAAGGGCATGACTTTCCTAATACAAACGTTCACCGGAGATGACTTTTCCCATACAAAAGTTGACCGGGCATGACTTTCCCAATACAAAAGTTCACCGGGCATGACTTTTCCCATACAAAAGTTGACCGGGCATGACTTTCCCAATACAAAAGATCACCGGGCATGACTTTCCCAATACAAAAGTTCACCGGGCATAACTTTTCCCATACAAAAGTTGACCGGGCATGACTTTCCCAATACAAAAGTTGACCGGGCATGACTTTCCCAATACAAAAGTTCACCGGGTATGACTTTCCCAGTACAAAATTCACCGGGCATGACTTTCCTAATACAAAAGTTGACCGGGCATGACTTTCCCAATACAAAAGTTGACCGGGCATGACTTTCCCAATACAAAAGTTGACCGGGCATGACTTTCCCAATACAAAAGTTCACCGGGCATGACTTTCCCAATACAAAAGTTCACCGGGCATGACTTTCCCAATACAAAAGATCACCGGGCATGACTTTCCCAATACAAAAGTTCACCGGGCATGACTTTCCCAATACAAAAGTTGACCGGGCATGACTTTCCCAATACAAAAGTTGACCGGGCATGACTTTCCCAATACAAAAGTTGACCGGGCATGACATTCCCAATACAAAAGTTCACCGGGCATGACTTTCCCAATACAAAAGTTCACCGGGCATGACTTTCCCAATACAAAAGTTCACCGGGCATGACTTTTCCCATACAAAAGTTCACCGGGCATGACTTTCCCAATACAAAAGTTCACCGGGCATGACTTTCCCAATACAAAATTTCACCGGGCATGACTTTCCCAATACAAAAGTTCACCGGGCATGACTTTCCCAATACAAAAGTTCACCGGGCATGACTTTCCCAATACAAAAGTTCACCGGGCATGACTTTCCCAGTACAAAAGATCACCGGGCATGACTTTCCTAATACAAAAGGTGACCGGGCATGACTTTCCCAATACAAAAGTTCACCGGGCATGACTTTTCCCATACAAAAGTTGACCGGGCATGACTTTCCCAGTTCAAAAGATCACTGGGCATGATTTTTCCCATACAAAAGTTCACCGGGCATGACTTTCCCAATACAAAAGTTCACCGGGCATGACTTTCCCAGTACAAAAGTTCACCGGGCATGACTTTCGTAATACAAAAGTTGACCGGGCATGACTTTCCCAGTACAAAAGATCACCGGGCATGACTTTCCCAATACAAAAGTTCACCGGGCATGACTTTTCCCATACAAAAGTTCACCGGGCATGACTTTCCTAATACAAAAGTTGACCGGGCATGACTTTCCCAGTACAAAAGATCACCGGGCATGACTTTCCCAGTACAAAAGTTCACCGGGCATGACTTTCCCAATACAAAAGTTCACCGGGCATGACTTTCCCAATACAAAAGTTGACCGGTCATGACTTTCCCAATACAAAAGTTCACCGGGCATGACTTTCCCAGTACAAAAGATCACCGGGCATGACTTTCCCAATACAAAAGTTCACCGGGCATGACTTTTCCCATACAAAAGTTCACCGGGCATGACTTTTCCCATACAAAAGTTCACCGGGCATGACTTTCCCAATACAAAAGTTCACCGGGCATGACTTTCCCAATACAAAAGTTCACCGGGCATGACTTTCCCAATACAAAAGTTCACCGGGCATGACTTTTCCCATACAAAAGTTCACCGGGCATGACTTTCCCAATACAAAAGTTCACCGGGCATGACTTTCCCAATACAAAAGTTCACCGGGCATGACTTTCCCAGTACAAAAATCACCGGGCATGACTTTCCCAATACAAAAGTTGACCGGGCATGACTTTCCCAATACAAAAGATCACCGGGCATGACTTTCCCAATACAAAAGTTCACCGGACATGACTTTCCCTATACAGAAGATCACCGGGCATGACTTTCCCAGTACAAAAGTTCACCGGGCATGACTTTCCCAATACAAAAGTTCACCGGGCATGACTTTCCCAGTACAAAAGATCACCGGGCATGACTTTCCCAATACAAAAGTTCACCGGGCATGACTTTCCCAATACAAAAGTTCACCGGGCATGACTTTCCCAGTACAAAAGTTCACCGGGCATGACTTTCCCAATACAAAAGTTCACCGGGCATGACTTTTCCCATACAAAAGTTCACCGGGCATGACTTTCCCAGTACAAAAGATCACCGGGCATGACTTTCCCAATACAAAAGTTCACCGGGCATGACTTTCCCAATACAAAAGTTCACCGGGCATGACTTTCCCAGTACAAAAGTTGACCGGGCATGACTTTCCCAATACAAAAGTTGACCGGGCATGACTTTCCCAATACAAAAGTTGACCGGGCATGACTTTCCCAGTACAAAAGATCACCGGGCATGACTTTCCCAATACAAAAGTTCACCGGGCATGACTTTCCCAATACAAAAGTTCACCGGGCATGACTTTCCCAATACAAAAGTTCACCGGGCATGACTTTCCCAGTACAAAAGTTCACCGGGCATGACTTTCCCAGTACAAAAGATCACCGGGCATGACTTTCCCAATACAAAAGTTGACCGGGCATGACTTTCCCAGTACAAAAGATCACCGGGCATGACTTTCCCAGTACAAAAGATCACCGGGCATGACTTTTCCCATACAAAAGTTCACCGGGCATGACTTTCCCAGTACAAAAGATCACCGGGCATAACTTTCCCAATACAAAAGTTCACCGGGCATGACTTTCCCAATACAAAAGTTGACCGGGCATGACTTTCCCAATACAAAAGTTCACCGGGCATGACTTTCCCAATACAAAAGTTCACCGGGCATGACTTTCCCAGTACAAAAGTTCACCGGGCACGACTTTCTCAATACAAAAGTTGACCGGGCATGACTTTCCCAATACAAAAGTTGACCGGGCATGACTTTCCCAATACAAAAGTTCACCGGGCATGACTTTCCCAATACAAAAGTTCACCGGGCATGACTTTCCCAATACAAAAGATCACCGGGCATGACTTTCCCAGCACAAAAGTTCACCGGGCATGACTTTCCCAATACAAAAGTTCACCGGGCATGACTTTCCCAATACAAAAGTTGACCGGGCATGACTTTCCCAATACAAAAGTTCACCGGGCATGACTTTCCCAGTACAAAAGATCACCGGGCATGATTTCCCAATACAAAGTTCACCGGGCATGACTTTTCCCATACAAAAGTTCACCGGGCATGACTTTTCCCATACAAAAGTTCACCGGGCATGACTTTCCCAATACAAAAGTTCACCGGGCATGACTTTCCCAGTACAAAAGATCACCGGGCATGACTTTCCCAGTACAAAAGATCACCGGGCATGATTTCCCAATACAAAAGTTCACCGGGCATGACTTTTCCCATACAAAAGATCACCGGGCATGACTTTCCCAGTACAAAAGATCACCGGGCATGACTTTCCCAATACAAAAGTTCACCGGGCATGACTTTTCCCATACAAAAGTTCACCGGGCATGACTTTTCCCATACAAAAGTTCACCGGGCATGACTTTCCCAATACAAAAGTTCACCGGGCATGACTTTCCCAATACAAAAGTTCACCGGGCATGACTTTCCCAGTACAAAAGATCACCGGGCATGACTTTCCCAATACAAAAGTTGACCGGGCATGACTTTCCCAATACAAAAGATCACCGGGCATGACTTTCCCAATACAAAAGTTGACCTGGCACGACTTTCCCAGTACAAAAGATCACCGGGCATGACTTTCCCAGTACAAAAGATCACCGGGCATGACTTTTCCCATACAAAAGTTCACCGGGCATGACTTTCCCAGTACAAAAGTTCACCGGGCATGACTTTCCCAATACAAAAGTTCACCGGGCATGACTTTTCCCATACAAAAGTTCACCGGGCATGACTTTTCCCATACAAAAGTTCACCGGGCATGACTTTCCCAATACAAAAGTTCACCGGGCATGACTTTCCTAATACAAAAGTTCACCGGGCATGACTTTCCCAGTACAAAAGATCACCGGGCATGACTTTCCCAATACAAAAGTTGACCGGGCATGACTTTCCCAGTACAAAAGATCACCGGGCATGACTTTCCCAATACAAATGTTGACCGGGCATGACTTTCCCAATACAAAAGTTCACCGGGCATGACTTTCCCAGTACAAAAGATCACCGGGCATGACTTTCCCAATACAAAAGTTCACCGGGCATGACTTTCCCAATACAAAAGTTCACCGGGCATGACTTTCCCAATACAAAGGTTCACCGGGCATGACTTTCCCAATACAAAAGTTCACCGGGCATGACTTTCCCAATACAAAAGTTCACCGGGCATGACTTTTCCCATACAAAAGTTCACCGGGCATGACTTTTCCCATACAAAAGTTCACCGGGCATGACTTTCCCAATACAAAAGTTCACCGGGCATGACTTTCCCAATACAAAAGTTCACCGGGCATGACTTTCCCAGTACAAAAGATCACCGGGCATGACTTTCCCAATACAAAAGTTGACCGGGCATGACTTTCCCAATACAAAAGATCACCGGGCATGACTTTCCCAATACAAAAGTTGACCGGGCATGACTTTCCCAGTACAAAAGATCACAGGGCATGACTTTTCCCATACAAAAGTTCACCGGGCATGATTTTCCCAGTACAAAAGATCACCGGGCATGACTTTCCCAATACAAAAGTTCACCGGGCATGACTTTCCCAATACAAAAGTTCACCGGGCATGACTTTCCCAATACAAAAGTTCACCGGGCATGACTTTCCCAATACAAAAGTTCACCGGGCATGACTTTCCCAATACAAAAGTTCACCGGGCATGACTTTCCCAATACAAAAGTTCACCGGGCTTGACTTTCCCAATACAAAAGTTGACCGGGCATGACTTTCCCAATACAAAAGTTCACCGGGCATGACTTTCCCAGTACAAAAGATCACCGGGCATGACTTTCCCAATACAAAAGTTCACCGGGCATGACTTTCCCAATACAAAAGTTCACCGGGCATGACTTTCCCAATACAAAAGTTGACCGGGCATGACTTTCCCAATACAAAAGTTCACCGGGCATGACTTTTCCCATACAAAAGTTCACCGGGCATGACTTTTCCCATACAAAAGTTCACCGGGCATGACTTTCCCAATACAAAAGTTCACCGGGCATGACTTTCCCAATACAAAAGTTCACCGGGCATGACTTATCCCATACAAAAGTTCACCGGGCATGACTTTCCCAATACAAAAGTTCACCGGGCATGACTTTCCCAATACAAAATTTCACCGGGCATGACTTTCCCAATACAAAAGATCACCGGGCATGACTTTCCCAATACAAAAGTTGACCGGGCATGACTTTCCCAATACAAAAGTTGACCGGGCATGACTTTCCCAATACAAAAGTTCACCGGGCATGACTTTCCCAATACAAAAGTTGACCGGGCATGACTTTCCCAATACAAAAGTTGACCGGGCATGACTTTCCCAATACAAAAGTTGACCGGGCATGACTTTCCCAGTACAAAAGATCACCGGGCATGACTTTCCCAGTACAAAAGATCCCAATACAAAAGTTGACCGGGCATGACTTTTCCCAATACAAAAGTTGACCGGGCATGACTTTCCCAGTACAAAAGTTCACCGGGCATGACTTTCCCAATACAAAAGTTCACCGGGCATGACATTCCCAATACAAAAGTTCACCGGGCATGACTTTCCCAATACAAAAGTTCACAGGGCATGACTTTCCCAATACAAAAGTTCACCGGGCATGACTTTCCCAATACAAAAGTTCACCGGGCATGACTTTCCCAATACAAAAGTTCACCGGGCATGACTTTCCCAATACAAAAGTTCACCGGGCATGACTTTCCCAATACAAAAGTTCACCGGGCATGACTTTCCCAATACAAAAGTTCACCGGGCATGACTTTCCCAATACAAAAGTTCACCGGGCATGGCTTTCCCAGTACAAAAGATCACCGGGCATGACTTTCCCAATACAAAAGTTCACCGGGCATGACTTTCCCAATACAAAAGTTCACCGGGCATGACTTTCCCAATATAAAAGTTCACCGGGCATGACTTTCCCAATACAAAAGTTCACCGGGCATGACTTTCCCAATACAAAAGTTCACCGGGCATGACTTTTCCCATACAAAAGTTGACCGGGCATGACTTTCCCAGTACAAAAGTTCACCGGGCATGACTTTCCCAATACAAAAGTTCACCGGGCATGACTTTCCCAATACAAAAGTTCACCGGGCATGACTTTTCCCATACAAAAGTTCACCGGGCATGACTTTCCCAGTACAAAAGATCACCGGGCATGACTTTCCCAATAAAAAAGTTGACCGGGCATGACTTTCCCAATACAAAAGTGCACCGGGCATGACTTTCCCAGTACAAAAGATCACCGGGCATGACTTTTCCCATACAAAAGTTCACCGGGCATGACTTTCCCAATACAAAAGTTCACCGGGCATGACTTTTCCCATACAAAAGTTCACCGGGCATGACTTTTCCCATACAAAAGTTCACCGGGCATGACTTTCCCAATACAAAAGTTCACCGGGCATGACTTTCCCAATACAAAAGTTCACCGGGCATGACTTTTCCCATACAAAAGTTCACCGGGCATGACTTTCCCAATACAAAAGTTCACCGGGCATGACTTTCCCAATACAAAATTTCACCGGGCATGACTTTCCCAATACAAAAGATCACCGGGCATGACTTTCCCAATACAAAAGTTGACCGGGCATGACTTTCCCAATACAAAAGTTGACCGGGCATGACTTTCCCAATACAAAAGTTCACCGGGCATGACTTTCCCAATACAAAAGTTTACCGGGCATGACTTTCCCAATACAAAAGTTGACCGGGCATGACTTTCCCAATACAAAAGTTGACCGGGCATGACTTTCCCAATACAAAAGTTCACCGGGCATGACTTTCCCAGTACAAAAGATCACCGGGCATGACTTTCCCAATACAAAAGTTGACCGGGCATGACTTTTCCCAATACAAAAGTTGACCGGGCATGACTTTCCCAGTACAAAAGTTCACCGGGCATGACTTTCCCAGTACAAAAGTTCACCGGGCATGACTTTCCCAGTACAAAAGTTCACCGGGCATGACTTTCCCAATACAAAAGTTCACCGGGCATGACTTTCCCAATACAAAAGTTGACCGGGCATGACTTTCCCAATACAAAAGTTCACCGGGCATGACTTTCCCAATACAAAAGTTCACCGGGCATGACTTTCCCAATACAAAAGTTCACCGGGCATGACTTTCCCAATACAAAAGTTCACCGGGCATGACTTTCCCAATACAAAAGTTCACCGGGCATGACTTTCCCAATACAAAAGTTCACCGGGCATGACTTTCCCAATACAAAAGTTCACCGGGCATGGTTTCCCAGTACAAAAGATCACCGGGCATGACTTTCCCAATACAAAAGTTCACCGGGCATGACTTTCCCAATACAAAAGTTCACCGGGCATGACTTTCCCAATATAAAAGTTCACCGGGCATGACTTTCCCAATACAAAAGTTCACCGGGCATGACCTTCCCAATACAAAAGTTCACCGGGCATGACTTTTCCCATACAAAAGTTGACCGGGCATAACTTTCCCAGTACAAAAGATCAACGGGCATGACTTTCCCAATACAAAAGTTCACCGGGCATGGCTTTCCCAATACAAAAGTTCACCGGGCATGACTTTTCCCATACAAAAGTTCACCGGGCATGACTTTCCCAGTACAAAAGATCACCGGGCATGACTTTCCCAATACAAAAGTTGACCGGGCATGACTTTCCCAATACAAAAGTTCACCGGGCATGACTTTCCCAGTACAAAAGATCACCGGGCATGACTTTTCACATACAAAAGTTCACCGGGCATGACTTTCCCAATACAAAAGTTCACCGGGCATGGCTTTCCCAATACAAAAGTTCACCGGGCATGACTTTCCCAATACAAAAGTTCACCGGGTATGACTTTCCCAGTACAAAAGTTCACCGGGCATGACTTTCCCAATACAGAAGTTCACCGGGCATGACTTTCCCAGTACAAAAGATCACCGGGCATGACTTTCCCAATACAAAAGTTGACCGTGCATGACTTTCCCAGTACAAAAGATCACCGGGCATGACTTTCCCAGTACAAAAGTTGACCGGGCATGACTTTTCCCATACAAAAGTTCACCGGGCATGACTTTCCCAGTACAAAAGATCACCGGGCATGACTTTCCCAATACAAAAGTTCACCGGGCATGACTTTTCCCATACAAAAGTTCACCGGGCATGACTTTCCCAATACAAAAGTTCACCGGGCATGACTTTCCCAATACAAAAGTTCACCGGGCATGACTTTTCCCATACAAAAGTTCACCGGGCATGACTTTCCCAATACAAAAGTTCACCGGGCATGACTTTTCCCATACAAAAGTTCACCGGGCATGACTTTCCCAGTACAAAAGATCACCGGGCATGACTTTCCCAATACAAAAGTTGACCGGGCATGACTTTCCCAATACAAAAGTTGACCGGGCATGACTTTCCCAATACAAAAGTTCACCGGGCATGACTTTCCCAGTACAAAAGATCACCGGGCATGACTTTCCCAATACAAAAGTTGACCGGGCATGACTTTCCCAATACAAAAGTTCACCGGGCATGACTTTCCCAATACAAAAGTTCACCGGGCATGACTTTCCCAATACAAAAGTTCACCGGGCATGACTTTTCCCATACAAAAGTTCACCGGGCATGACTTTTCCCATACAAAAGTTCACCGGGCATGACTTTCCCAATACAAAAGTTCACCGGGCATGACTTTCCCAGTACAAAAGATCACCGGGCATGACTTTCCCAATACAAAAGTTCACCGGGCATGACTTTCCCAGTACAAAAGATCACCGGGCATGACTTTCCCAATACAAAAGTTGACCGGGCATGACTTTCCCAATACAAAAGTTCACCGGGCATGACTTTTCCCATACAAAAGTTCACCGGG